>NW_007727768.1:125997-162132 GCF_000696425.1 Galeopterus variegatus | reverse complement strand
CCGTTGCCGGACACGAAAAAAGACAAGAAAAAAAAAAAAAAAAAAAAAAAAAAAAAAGACAAGAAAACAGAAAGGAGGAATGGCAGGAGGGGCCTGGTGGCATTTTGGAATCCTAAAACAGCAGGAGAGAATGACAGCACTATAGAAAATAACTGAAATGTGTTTCCAGTTTGTTTTATCTCATTCCACTCTCAGGCACCATTCCTTTGAGATTCTTCCCATTAACATTCTAAAGTCTCTCTAGTCAAGGCTTTATCTATTGATTTCTCTAGTCAAGGCTTTATCTATTGATGGCCTAGATAAAGCCAAGATATTATTGTGTGAATTCCTTATAGCCAAAAGTCAAAGATGGCAGACGAATAATGGCACTTTGGAAAGTTTTCAGATCCTTACAAAAGATGAAGCATTGATTAAAGTCAGAGGAAGAAAGGAAAGGAAGGGAGAGAGGGAGGGAAGGAGGTGGGGAAAAGCAACGCCCTTTATTCACCCTGCATATGGATGCTATATGGTGTTTGCACAGCCTTATTAAGCAAAGGAGACCAGCACCCCAAATCATAGGACATTATTCTATGATCTTGTAAGTCACTTCCCCTTTTACGGCCTCAGTTTCCTTAATCTGGAAATAAGGTTGAATAGTTGATCTCTGAAATTCTTACATTTTCTCCTGTCTCTTCAATTAGTCATGTTGCTTCTGGCAAGCACTGTTATTCCCACTTGGTAGACATAGAAAATAAGACATCGGGAAGTTAAATGTATAAACCACCCACTGTCGGAGTGAGGGTGCAGGAGAGTGAGTACATTTCTGAGTAGGAGGCTGTCTTTCGGCTCCCAAGATTCAATTCTTTATTTGCCATCCCCAGTAACAAAACTTTCACCTTGAGGGCAGAGACAAAATCAGGTTACAGCTCCCAGTAATTAAATTTCCTACAGTAACTCAGAATATAAATCAGCAGCTAACTGGATGTGAGCTGCTCACAGTTGCAGGTTCTTTTGTCTTTGTCAAGAAAATTAAAGAAATACTTGTTCACATTTCTATACAATCATGAAAATAACAAACCAGACATCTGTAAATGATAAATTGGGCTGTGGTTCAGCTAACTTGTATTAATTACTGTGAATTACAGCAAAGAGCAATGCTGATGCCTCTTCTGTCCCCATTCTGCTGACAAGTGCATCGATCAGACACCTGCTCTGGCTTCCGCATCACCAATAAAACCCACCCAGCCCAGCCTGTCTCCCTTTATATGCTGCCTAGTATGTCCTAACTAAAAAGGATCTCTTTTATCTGACTCACTGCATTCCCTTTGATAACCAACTTTCATTAATTTTGACAAGATAATAAATGAAAAAAATTTTTCTGATGTAATTACTTGCTTCCCCTAATTCTTATTTTGTTTTGAAACCCAAAACACCTGGGCAGAAAAAAGACACGCACAAAAACAGTAGGAGTTGGGGCCGGCCCGGTGGCGCACTGGATAGTGCGCCGCTTGGGAAGCGCGGCAGCGCTCCCGTCCGAGGGTTCGGATCCCACGTACAGACCGGCTCCCGCTCACTGGCTGAGCGAGGCACGGGAGCAACACCGAGGCTTGCGATCCCGTCGCCGGTCCCCGGTCCGGTACGGGGGCAACACTGAGGGTTGCGATCCGTTGCCGGACACGGAAAAAAGACAAAAAAAAAAAAAAAAAAAAAAAAAAAAAAAAAACAGTAGGAGTTGGCCCTCACCCACAGGGAACTTGTAGTCTTACAGGTGCTTTGCTGTGTAAATAATTCTTCCCATAAATGAAATACTGAACTATTTTTTTGTGTGTGTGTGACTGGTAAGGGGATCAGAACCCTTGGCTTGGTGTCGCCCGCACTGCGCTCAGCTAGTGAGCGCACTGGCCATCCCTATATAGGATCCAAACCTGTGGCCTCGGCGCTCCCAGCGCCGCACTCTCCCGAGTGAGCCACGGGGCCGGCCCAATACTGAACTAGTTTTTGAGTACCATAATCCCAGCTTCCTTGCTTACTAGCTTTGCTTTTGGGCAAATCCCTTAACCTCTCTACCTCAATTTCCTGACCTGTAAATGGATCGTTTGAGGTTTAAATGAGTGCAGATGTGTAAAGCAATTGCAACAGTAAGTGCTAGAATAAATTCATTTTGCTTCTGTTATTTCTCCCTACACAGTAGGTTGATAGCATTTCCTGAATGATATGAAACCCGAACATTCCTCCCAAAGTCTCTCACACTTCATAATGTCCTATTGCAAAAGACAAAATGGAATAATTGACATAACTGGAGTTTTAAATAAAATAATTACCCTTAGAACAGCTTCTTGGCAGTGTACTCCAGGTCGTTTAGGCCTTAAGACTGTCTTAGCTCCAAGGGTCATCACTAACACTACACCCATTTTGTGCAAAAAATAAGTGATCTCTTCCTAAGAATAATTAGCTGATGAATTTCTAGCTTTTGTAAGATGATTTTATTCAAATAGTTGGACCATTCCGTCAACCAATTTAACTTAGTTCTGACTGCATAGATGAACTTGAACTGAACTGAAAAGTCAGGGCAGCCCATCAAGATGCCCCACAGACATGTGGCTGGCCATCAATACTGGGCAGGACTGAGCAGCCCACCAACAGGTAGAGGGCTGATCCCTGGCAGTTAAGGTTTGTCATATTGCTAAGGCAACTAACACTCAGAATGCCTCAGCCTACAAACGGGACTTTTAGCTTTTTGTTTCTTTGATAATCTAGACATGGAAACTCATCAGAAACCCAAATATCTGTTATTTTTCCCACTTCCAGCACTTCAAGATCTGTTCATAAAGCTGTCTTCAAGTTTTTCTCCAGGTGAAAAAATCTGCAAAACAAAAGCCAGTTTCTTTTTTTCCATCTTCAGTAGCAGCCTGAACCAAATACAGACAATGAGAAATGGGTTTTAGTCATTGTTGGGTAGAAAGGAAGATCCTCACAAGAAGTTTAATTCTCTCTACATCTCTAGAGGGCAGGGCTTGGCTTCTTCTATTGCTCTCAATTTTAAAGCTATAATGTAGCCACAGAACAGAATGATGTCAGGGATTGCAGATAAAAGCTCACAACAAATCAGCAGCTTAGGTTACACAACAGGGGGAAAGGAACACACAATCTCTGTCTAGAGTCAAGTTATGAGAAATCCTAGTGGCTGGAGAACATTTAGACCGAGTACACAGAGAGACAGTGCCTACTTGCATCTTGATGGTGATAAACGGTACATAAGAAGAGTCTTAGGAATGACAAATGCTGAGAATGTTCATAAATATGCTCCCCTCCATCTGATCATGCCTAAAGGGATGAACATCACTCATAATTATGGTGCCATCGAGTAAGCACTTTTATTTTTTGCTTCCAGTTTATTTCATTAGCTTTTAACAATTTGGTTCGCCAGATTTCCAGACCAAAGTGTGTGATGGTCTACATTCTAAAATGAGTTCTAGAAAAGACAGGGAGACCAGAAGGCAGAGTGACACTGAACATGTCTCAGGGGCATTGCTTGGTCTTGGGTTTGAATGGGAGAAGCCTCTTCCCAATGTGCAGCCCTTCTTTGAGCCTGCCCACAAAAGCCACTATTACCTTCATTTGTCCATTCTCCCAGAGTGTCTCCTGCTCTACTACCTGGGCAACTTCCTGTTTCTGCCGGAACAATATTGAATACCCAGTACTTTCATCTAAAGTGTCACTTAGCATAGAATAATAACAGTCAACATATACCAAGTGCTGGTCACTGTGCGTTGCTACACTGACCCATCTGTCTTCACAGCCCTGTGACGTAGGTATGTGGGGATAGGCCCTCCAGCCAAAGACCAGCAGAAACCCAGAAGTTGAACAAGTTGCTTGTTACAAATCATGGGACATCTCAGTAAGCGGGGTTTATGACTTAATGGGATTCAGGCTGTGTAGGTGATTTGAGGAGGATTTAAGGCAACAGGGCTTTGCTCAGGTTGGATGCTGTATTAGTCCATTTCTGTTGCTTATAACAAAATACACAGAACTGGGTATTTGTAAGAAAATAAAATTTATTGCTTACAGTTTCAGAGGCTGGGAAGTCCAAAGTCGAGGGAATACATCCAGTGAGAGTCTTCTTTGGTGGTGGCTTTACAGCAATGCAGGGGTCCCACACAGCAGAAAACAGTGGAGGGGGGGAAGAGAGAGAGAGAGAGACTGTCAAGTGCTTTCCCTTTAAAACCCTCAGAACCACGCCCCTGACCACCTTTATTAATCCACTTTTAGGCATGGTCCTACATTCTAATCACCTCTTCAAGGCTCTACCCTTCAAATAACCACTGTCAGTAGTTACAGTGGAAATTAAGCTTCTAATATATGAACTTTGGGGGACACAATTCAATCAATCTACAGCACGTGCTGTCAAGAAGTCAGGGCAGTTCTGTGATTGGATATCCTAATCAATCTTGCCTGTACAAAGGGTAAGATCAAAGCAAAGCTAAGCTGTAGTGAGTAAAGAGGCTCCAGTCACTCAAAGTAGCCAGGCTGGAGGGTGTTTGGTCATTTCTGTGACTTGGACAATGTTCACGTTTCTGTCGTGGTTGTACATGATTACGGAGTGGTCTTGTTTTTGTCTCGATCTGTCATGGATGGTTGCAGAGTGGCCTTGTCTGATGTTAGTGTTCTGTGAAGTCATTTATGTTTAACAAGAGATCACCAGAGCCTAGGTCCAAGGTCAATTCCTAGAAACATCAGGACCTGGCTGAGAGTCACATGCCAGCTCCCATGGGTCAGGGGCTGCTTTTCTCTTTCTCAATAGTGAAAAGAAGTTAAAGAGTTTGTCCTAAGTCACACAGGTAATGAGCTGAAGAGCTGTAATGTTACTACAGCTCCATCTGGTCCCTGAGTCCAGTCGCTTGACAATGATTTGATCTCATTTGGAATCTTCCTGAAACATCTGTTTTTATCTTCCTGGATTTCCCAGGGAAATACAGCCAAATTTCCTGGCATATTCTGTGGAGAGAATAGCATTGAGTCTTGAGAACAATGTTGTCCATTGACTTCAGTGAGAATCCAAGCCTAATGTGACCTAAACACACTATTTCTTTTTTTATTATTTTTTTAATTCAAATAGCATTTATTGGCTGAAATATCATCTGACATTTATCAGTCACAAACAGGTCATCGCTAATTTACAAATCGTCTGAGCTGCAAAGTTCATTTGTATGTCAGTTGTCTGTAGTACAGAATACAGACAATGTTTTATAAATGGTTGTTATATTCCAAAGCTAGCCTATATAACCAACTTAATCTATAATGTAGCTGAAGTATGGGAATTTTATTGAAACATAGTTGATTGTACAGATCTGTGGGGTACAGAGTTGAATATCTTTACCTGTGTGCAGTATGTGATGCTCAAATTAGGATAGTTAGTGTATTCAACATTATACAATGTAATTGTTTTTCATGACTCTTTACCAATTCTTCTCTCCCCCTTTCCTACATCTGGTAACCTCAGAATGACAGCCTTTTGCCCTCCATGCATTGATCAGAGATGAGATTTTGTTCAAGTAGTCACATTTATGCTTAGAAACACATCTAGCTGATCACCTTCAGCTTTTTACCTCCAGCTGTCCAGTTTGAATAGAAGTGTTCTAAGGTTAACAGGGCAAGTGAACCCTTCTTTAAATATCCCTTTGGTATGGTAGGAATGGACAAAGTCTCCCGAGGATGTGAGGTTACAGACAGCCTAAGACAGGGGAACCACTGGAGAGAAAAGATTAAGAAGTCAAAACAAAATGGGTTCAGATGTGAGCTCTGCTACAAATCAGCAAAGTTACCTTGAGCAAGATTAGTGACCATGGCCTCAGTGCCCTTCTCTCCAAAGTGGAAACTAGAACATCTACTTCAAAACATGTACTTCTCTCATAAAATACCTTATGTTTATAACTCTATGGTTTTTGTTTGCTCTGATCTATGCTCTAAGCCTGCTGGGGGTAGGAACCAGGTCTGAGTTGTTCACTGCTGTAGCCTCTAAATCTTGCATGGTGCTTGGCTCATGGAAGCAGATAGACATAGAGAGAGAGATGTAGGTATCGATCTGGCTGTGGATAGGAATATAGATGTGGGTGTAGGTGTGGATCTGGATATAGATGTAGATGTAGGTGTGGGTTTGGATATAGATGTAGATGTGGATCTAGATGTGGACAGAGATGTAGATGTAGGTGTAGATCTGGATATATAGATGTAGATATAGGTGTGGATCTGGATCTGAATGTAGATATAGGTGTGGATCTGGATATAGATATAGATGTAAATGCAGATACAAGCCTGAATTTAGATATAGGTAGAGACGTAGATGTGAATCTGGATCTGGATGTAGATATAGATATAAACCTGGATCTAGATGGAGATGTAGATATAAACCTGCATCTAGATATGGATATAGATGTAAATGTAGAAGTGGATCTAGAACTAGGTATAGATGTAGATATAAACCTGGACGTAGACGTAGATGTGGATATAGATGTAGATATAGTTATAAACCTGGATCAATGTAGATGTATACTTCAATGTAGATATAAACCTGGATCTAGATGGAGATGGAGATGTTGATATAGATATAAACCTGGAGCTGGAATTAGATGTAAATGTAGATGTGAATCTGGATATAGACTTAGATATATTAGCATTATTCATTGTATTCAGAGTGTTTAATACAAGTTAGCTGAACCACAGCTGGGATTGTAATTGGCCAAGCACATACATTTTGGCTACTGTTATGGACCTGAGGAGGAAACATACACTCCCTGTAACATAGAGTTAATAGTGTCCCATGTGAAAGAAATACCAGTGTTTCCAAATGCTAGTCTTTTACATCCTTTTAATTTTTTAAATATATGAATTTGTCATTTGATAAAAATAAATTTTTCATTAAGAAAGGGCGTTTTGTTGTCTCCCATTTATTAAGTAGCACTAACAGTGCCCTGTGCCACTTGATTCCCCAACATGGCATCTAGTGAGTGTTTTAAAAATTAAACTTAAAATGCCTTCATTTTTAATTCTTAAGCTGGTTCCCAAGTGGGGTGACTTCTAGAGGCAATTGACCTCAAAGGTCTGGATGTTGAGTTCCACAGGCTTAGGTAACATAGAGGTGGTCTGAGGAAGGTCATTGTTTCACCTCTATGGGGTCTTCCTTCACAAGGCTGGTGTCTTTCATAAATGCTCTGCACACGCAGATATGAGACTTCAGTGGAGAAGTCCACAAGGGCTGGTAAAACCACTCTGGTTATTTTGTTACTCCCCTGCCCCAATGGAGACCCCAAACCAGCCATTCAAAGCATCCATGATCTCACCTCAGCCTGGTCCCTTTCCCTGGGGTCTCCTGCCATGCACACACTACCCTTGCTAAGTCAATCAACACCTCGTTTTTTGATTGTCACCCAGTTGTTCCAGCTACCGTGCTCTGCTTATGCCTCCCTGGCCATCATTTGCTAAAGTTTTCATGACCAGCAAGAGCTGACCTGGAGAATAAAGTAGAGTCATCATATTTCATACATCTGAAATAGCCTGTCTGTTGTGACCATTCGAACACCAACTCAACCTAGCCACAAATGGTCTCCAAAGAACAGATTTTACCCCCTCGCATTTGTGACTGAAGTTATCTGGAAACCATTGGTGGTTAAAGTAAAATTCTTTGTGGATAAAGAATTATGCCACATCTGCTCTCTGATTCAGTGAACCCTTTAGAGCAAGGGTGTAGTTGAAGCATCCTCAGAAGGCAGAAGAAAGGTAGTGGACCTTGGTATAGAACAAGCTAATGCTGTTTGAGCCAGGCACTGAGCTAAATGTTTTGCCTTTTCATTCATTCTTCATAGCAATCCTATGATGTGTCTCCATTTACAGATAAGGGAAGTGAAGAGGTTAAGCGCCCCGCGCATGGTGGAGTTTGTCTTCAGAGCCTGTTCAGAGATGACTTGCTGTGTCTTCATTGAGTCATATTAGTCTCTCTCTCTCTTTCCTGTGCTTCCTGAGAAGGGAAGAGCTGCCAGAGCTGCCCCTGGCACTCTTGTGGATGTCAATTTTCAAAATAATACTTATCCAGAATGATCTTGTCACATCTGTGGATGAGCAGCTGCCTTCAGATGTGGTGTGCTTGCAGTAGTGCTGACTGCTACAGTTAAAATCACTCTGTATATCAGGAGAGAGGCAGCGGGGGCAGCTGACCTGTCCCACGGCCACTGCAGGGAGAACATAACTTCCACGTGAAGATTAAGGGGCAGGTACTCCTGAGGAAGGAGGTGGATAGGGAAGTGTCATGTTCTTATCCAGGCTTTGAACAGACGTTTCCAAACACATGTGTTTGCTGTGTGTGAGCAAATAACCTGGAAACACCAAAGGTCTGATGTAGAAAAACCAAATGACGCCAAAGAAATTCAAACATGGTAAAGGTGAATCATGACCACCAAGTCTGCCTTTTGGTCACAAAAGTCAAATGATTCTCTGGATTTCTACTTCCAATCTGTTCTATTTCTGGCTCTACTCAGGCTTGGGTAGCGTTGACTTTTTAAGGCATTCCTGCTTTCAAAAGACAACCCTGTGTTGGCTGCACTCCATTATTGGTAGAGGCAGGAAGCATGTTTGGAGAACAGTTGGGCCACTGACCAATCTAAGGCCAGTCATGGATACAGATCATTGAGTGCCATGCTTGTGAAAGTCTTCCAGATGGATCTCTGAGGCCGGCATGGCAAGATGGGTTTCTTGTGGCTGTCTCCAGCTTGGCTGCTCCAGGGCCCTTGCAGCAGAACAGAGACTCTTGTTAGATTCAGGTGCTCAGGATCAGGGGGCAGCAGGCTAGCCTGGTGCCAGGGCGCCTGGCTTGAGAAGCGAGCTTGTTTTCATCTCTCACCACCACTTACTCATTTCAAAGGCCAGACATTTATTCAGTAGACAGTTTTGAGCAACGTGTGCCCAGCACTGGAAATAAAAATATGTATCTGACACAAGCCTTGTCTTCAGAGACTGTAGAGTCACATAGGCAAAACAGACACATAAATTTAAAAAATAATAATAATGATCACAACATGTAAAACGTGCCGCATCAGAGATAGGTACCAAGTACAGTGGTAGACAAAGAAGGAAACAAATTAGCCAGGAAAAGCTTCACAGAATTAACAACAATAGACCTCGTGGATTGTGCACTAGCCATGCACTAAACGCAGTGCACTGCTCCCCCCGTATCCACGGTTTCGCTTTCTGTGGTTTCAGTTACTAGCAGTCAACTACATTTTGAATATAAGATATTTATCTATGGCGAGAGACAGACAGACCACAGTCACATAACTTTTATTACAGTACATTGTTATAATTGTTCTATTTTATTATTAGTTATTGTTGTTAACCTCTTACTGTGCCTAATTTATAAATGAAACTTTATCATAGGTTTGCATGTATAAGAAAAAACATAGCATATATAGAATTCTGTACTATCCACAGTTTCAGGTGTCCATTGGGGGTCTTAGAACATATCCCCTGCAGATAAGGGGGGACTACTGTATAGCACAGTGGTTAAGTAAACAAGCATCAGAGTTAGACCAAAGTTCAAATCTGTGTCATTTGGCATTGGGCAAATGACTTTCTAAAATGACTTTCTAAGTGACTATCCTCAGTTTCCTCCTGTGTAAAATGGGATGTGAATTGTATCTACCTGACAGGCTGTCAAGATTAAAGTAGGTGAGGCACACTGTATCAGTTTCCGAGGGCTGCCATAACAAATTACCACAAAACTTGACAGCTTCAAAGAGCAGAAACTTAGTCTCACAGTCCTGGGGGCTGGGAGTCTGAAATCAAGGTGTTGGCAGAGCCGTGCTTTCTCTCAAGGCTCTAGGGGAGAAGCTTTCCTCTTCCTAGTTTCTGGTGGTTTCCAGCAATCATTGGCACTCGTTGGCTTATAGATACATAACTCCAATCTTTGGCTTCATATGGCCATCTCGGTGTATCTGTGTCTTGTGTCCAAATTTCCTCTTATTTATAAATACACTAGTCATATTAGATTCAGGGCCCACCCTAATGCTATCTTAACTGGATTACATCTGCAAAGACCCTATTTCCAAGCAAGGTCACGTTCACAGGTTCCAGGTAGACATGAACTTTTGAAGGACACTATTCAATCCAATATACACACCAAGTAAGTTCTCACTCAATACTATTAAAATTATGATTAGTAGTAAATATTCTAACAACAAACCTTGGAGATAGATATTATCCTCATTAAGCAATTAACTGAAATTAAAGAGTTAAGGAATTTTCCCAGGGCTTTTCAATAAGCAAGAAGCAGAGCCAAAACACAAACTTCCCTGGTCTGACTTTAAAACCAGGGAGGGTCACCAGCCACAATCATTCAGGAGACAAAATGACCTGGTCCTGACAGACAAACAGAAGTTCTCTGGACAGTGTTGGGAAGCAGGTCGGGCAGGGAGAGGGGTTGCAAAGGGGGCAGGAAATTGTGTCCCGAAGCCAGGTCCCAGCTCATGTTCATAGATGGCCAGGCTGGAAGACCCCTGTAGACTTTATGAGCCAAATCCCCTCCTTGTTCAAAGACTCAGAAAGATTGAGTCTTACCAAGGCCCTACCTATATCTAGTCGGTAAAAGATCCTAGGCTTGAACCCATTCCTTGGCCTCAGGGTCCAGAATTTTTGTTTATTTGCTTGTTTGTTTGTTTATTTTTTCCTGACGATGGCTCCAGGCAAAGCCAGAAGATCATCATCCCCTGGACTGTGCACTAGCCAGGCCTGTGTCCGGCAGACAAGGACACTTGTCTGGGAGGCCCTTGCCCTATGGGACAGTTACCCACATAAAGAACCAGGTCACAGCACCTCCACCCCCAACTCCCACTGCAGACAGAGAGCCTACTCATGAAAGCTCACCCGAGGCTTCCATGGAGAAGACAATGAGGCAGCACTGATTCGATCTGGGGAAAAGCTTAGAAGCGTGAAGCCCAGAGGTGGGGTTTAATACACCCGAGACCTGTCAGCAGGGACTCTGCTGACAGCAGGCCAGGCCCTGTCTCCAACCTGGAATGAGAATAGCCAGCATTAGTGGCTATTCTGGGCAGTTTCTGTAAATCTCTGAGATTAGAAAACACATAAGAATGTGTAAGTCTCTCCCTTTGCCACTGATGAGGCCAGGGATGCCCCGGATGCCCTGCCCCCAGCTGCCCACATCCCATCCTCCCCTTTTCTACAGCACGCCAAAGGCGCCTTTCCAGTTCACAGTCTGGTCATGCCCCTCTCCTCACTGCCTGCCTCCCCATGACCTTCAGTGTAAGTGTCAAACTGCTTATCCCAAAGGTCCCTTGGGATCTGACATCCCTGTCCCTACAGTTTTACACCTGCTATCAGAAAAAAGTATTTACACACACACACTCTCTCTCTCTCTCTCTCTCTCTCTCTCTCTCTCTCTCTCTCTCTCTCTTCCCCTTCTAGCTCAGCTTCAGCCACACAGCTCTCATTATATTCCCCCAGCCTCAGTGCCTTTGCACATACCTGATCAGGTCTCCCCACTGTATCCCCTTTAAATTTCTTTATGTGTCTGTCCATCTAATTCTAGGGATCTATGCTAAAGAAATACTTGCACAGGTGTGCAACAAGGTACGTGTACAAGGATGCTCATTGCTTGATTTTGCATTAGAGAAAAAATAGAACAAGTCTGTCAGTGGGTTAAATAACTGATGTCCATCTGCTCTGTGGTTCCTGTGGAGCTGGTAAAAGGACAGACCTGTGTAGATGAACGTGGGAAGATTTCCATGGCACATTGTATTGAGGAGTCCTAGGTGTGAGGAGAGATAGGTCCCTACATAGTGGGTGACGTCTTCTATAGCCCTGAGTGAAGAGACATGAAGAGGAGATGAAGGAGGGGACAGGGAGCTCAATATCCGTGGACTTCAGGTCCCTAGAGAGCCAAGGTCTCTGTAACAAACCCCTCACTGGGTGTTCAGGTCATATAAAGCATGTGTATTTCTGTGCTCTTCTTTTATCACCAAAACTTCATTTGGCATAGTTTCACTGACTAAATTAAAAATCATCTGTAATTTTTAAAAAGGGATACTGGACTCAAGTGAAGCCAGTCCAGCTGTGTTCTGGGTGCATTGGATCAGGGCTTAGAAAACCCGCATTCACATTCTGAATTTACCACTGACTAAATCTCTAATTTGGAGAAAGTATTTTTAATTGCCTGTGTGAGTTTTCCTTTCCTCATTCGTGCATTGAGAGAGGTGGACAAAATAATCTCTACAGTTTCTTTATTGCAAGATTCCAATGGCTTTGTGCAATGAGGCATGTGCAATGTTAATAGCAACTGCTAACAAGTTTTTAGTGATTACCATGTGATAGGTTCTGTTTGAGCTCATGTGTATTAACCATTTTAAGTCTCATAGCAACTATATGAAATAAATACTATCATCTCCATTTTATGGAAATAGACACTGAGGCTCAAAGATTGAATATGTTGTCCTAAGTCATACAGCTAGAAAGTTGAGGAGCTAGAACCCAAATCCAGGCAGTCCGACTCCAGAATCCATGATCATAACTATTCTATTATGCTACATGATTTAAGGATCCATACAGAAAAATTAGTGTTAAAGTAATAAATCTGAAGAGCTGATATGAAAAATGTAGATGAATATGGGAAAATTATCTGAGAGCCCAAATACAAAAGGCAAGCAAAAGTCCATAAATATTCAAGCATTTTTATAACATATCGCTTCTATACACCATACTGTGCCTATATCTACATACTTCTATGTAACAACGAATGCAAGAAAAAAGATGTCACTATTACTGCATTCTTACGCATTCTTTTTTCTCTGAAAATAACACCGTCATATGCACATGGCACTGATGCTTTCAATTTTAATTTCACAGATGAAAGAACTTGGTGTCATCTTCTACAACTGCAGCTGCCTCGTCCTAGATTTACAAAGGATATTTGCTTTGTATAGTTCATTAAAATTCAAGAGCAGAGTACCTCAGACCTGGTCCAAGAGACTCTACGGAGTCTATGACAATGAAAAGAGATTGCAACTTCAGTTGAACGAAACCAAATCGCAAGCATTTGTGTCGGTGAGTTGTCTGCCCGGTCTCTTCCCCTTCCTCTCCTTCCTTCTCCAGAGGCTCTTTATTAAGTTGGGATGTTTAAGTGTGCTCTTATATTGGGAAAAAATGAATTAGACAAATTGGTTCTTCCCCATCCCTTGAATTAAAATGTGTCCACTTTTATGCTCAGTCATATACTGTCCCCAGTAATTACAATAATAAATCTGAATGATCATTTCTAGTTTCAGAGACTTTATCTGATTTGACCCTCCACAACCATCCCACAAGGAGACATGGGATTGTGACATTTTGCAAATGAAGGTATTGAAACTTATCCACTAGCACAGAGTCCACCAGATGGGAAGTGCCAGAAGAAGGGCCAGCACCCAGGTCTTCTGTGCCTATTAGCCTATTTTTGATGCCCTACATCATTGCTTATTGCTTTTCAGACTTGTTTTTAGCAGTAGAACCCTTTGATGAGAATCTGAGGGAATCCCAATGCAGAGAACAGACAGAGCAGAGCCTCTGTGCTCAGTTGGGGCTGGAAGACAAGAAGCACCCAACGGGACAAGGCTCCTTGCATAGCTCCCCAGGCCTCTGAATCTGCTGAAAACCACCAACCCCTACCAGCCTCCCTGTACCTCTCCTGCCCACTACCCCAAGCCCATACACCACAGCTAATCAAGTTCTCAAACTTAAGAATCTGCTGGTGATCTTGTGTGGCTGATTTGCAGCCCCCCACCCCCACCTGCATCTGGGGTGGGACCTTAGAAGTTTCAATTGAATCAAGCTTCTGAATTGACCCTGTTGCTTACAGAAACTTCTAAACCATGCTCCCAATTGAATATTGTTATCCCTCCCTAGATTGGTATCAGTGTTTTTATACCAACAATTTTTAGGTCATTAAAGAGCATTTTATTAAATAGTGAATTCTATCCTTTTTGCCTGATCAAATGAAAGCACAGTCTAAAAATTTAGAAATGTAGCAGTAGAGGAAAAAGAAGTTGTTTGTCTTAAATGACAAATTCACATTAATGTGAATAGCAAAAAATTGTCTATGAAGAGTTTTCATCAGATACAGTAGAGCTAAAAAACCTTTTTTGTTTTTGTGGCAGTCAAGAGTCCAGTAGCAAGTAGCATATTGCATAGGGCATTTTACTAAAAAAATTATTCTATATATACATTTTCATTTTATCTCAAAATAACCCTGTAAGACCATAAGACCAGATACTGTTCTCAATTTGTAGATGAGCAGCGATAGGAAATTTGCCAAGGAACTTTTAATCCAGATGGTAACAGGGTGACATGACACCTCAGCAAGGGACACCCACTTAACCAGGTCCACAGTAGAACAGATTGGAAGCAGCAGGAAAAAAATGAATTAATGAACAAATTTTGGAAAATCTCTGGATTTTGAATTTATAGTTTGAATGAGAGAGAAGTGAATGTGGTTCTTGCATAAATTTAAACTCTGACCTTCACAAATGGAAGGAGCCCTCCTTTGTTGATTCTAAAGTTAACATATCTACCCCAGAGAGAAGCCTCAGGCCTTTAGTAAAATCTGCTAAAATGCTGGCCCTTTGTTGTATTCTAGGGCAAATTCGGAAGTTGCTTTTTATTAAAGAATCCGCCATAATATGAATTGTGAAACATTTCTTCAGGCAGTCTTTTAAACAGTATAATGCCTTTACTTTCTATCTGCATTTATTTTGATTTATTATTTTATTTTCTGTTAACATCAAGCCTACCTTTGAATTTCCATTTAAAAGATATTGACTGAACAGCATTTTTGGAGAGGTATAAAATCTTACAGGTATAATAAAAGTCCGAAAAGCCCTTCTACTGGAAATGGTATCGTTCAGCCAGAGCTCCTTGATCTCACCTCTATGATATCATTTTTCACATCTTATAATTATTTATTTATAATCATCTTTTGCACTATTTTATAAAACTCTGAAGTCTTTGTCATTGGTATTCACCTCCCTCAGTGCTCTCTAAAAGCAGCAATAAATGTTGGGTTGGTTTTATTAGTAGCAATATTCATAGAAAGTTCCAGAATGCATGCCATTTTCTTGGTAATATATGCCAAACAATTGCCAAGACAAATCTATTTAAATTCAATGTATTTGTTTAAAAAAATCTTAAAATAGTATATTATGTTTTGATAAGCTGATAGTCTCAAGACTAAACTGAACACACACAAAAAGAATATTTGAAGACCTTAAGAATAACCATTTCCAGAATCAAGTTTTAGATCATCGATAATGTACATAGTTAAATATGAGTTTTAACTTATGATATATCAAGATGGATTATTTCTAATTTTCTCACAGAACACAAACATGCACTTGGTTGGATTTAACTATGTGATTTCTAGTTACTTGGGGCCAGATAATTTTAATTTCCCCACATTTCCCATTGAAATCAGAAGATGGGGACAATAGTAGGCTGAGTTTCTGTCTTGTAGATTTCTCTTCAGAGCCCTTAAGATTATGCATTTGCATTCCACGATTAAGTCTGGTTAGTTCAAGGTCTGTTTTTATTGATCCAGGTACTCCATGGATTTCATTTCGTGTTTACTATTCAGTCCAATTGCCCTTCGGTCTTGTATGCTGAGATATAGTTAGTGAGTGAGAGCAGATGTTGACTAGAACTTGGTGCTGGTATGGAAAAATACCATATTGCATTTCCCTTTAGAACTTTCAGTGTATATTGTTAATTACATTTTAACACCTTTATTGAGATATAACTTAATACCATAAAATTCATTCATTTAAAGTCTACAATTCAGTGGGTGTTAAAGTGTCATAGAGTTTTGCAACCATCTCCACCATCTAATTTTAGAACATTTTCATCACCACAAAGAAACACCCCAGACTCATTAGCAGACACTCTCCATTTTCCCCTTTCCTCAGCCCCTAGGAACCCCTAGTTTATTTTCTCTTTATGGATTTGTCTTTTTTCTGCATATTTCATATAAATGGAAAAATACAGTATGTGGTCTTTCATGACTGGCTCATAACATATTACACCTAGCAAATGTTTTCAAGGTTCATCCATGCTTTTCTGTTTGTTTCTTGTTTTGATGATCAAGTCAAAATTATTAGCATGTTCATTATTACAAATCATGATTATTCTTTGTGTCCCCTTACCCAATTTTTCCCTAAGCCTTACCCTCTCCTTTCCCACCTCGCAACCAAAGGTCTGTTCTCTCCTTCTGAAAGTTCAATGTATTTTTGTGATTTTTCTTTCCTTTCATTCCTTTCAGTCCTTTCTTTCTTTACTTCCTTCCTTCTTTGCTTCTTTCTTAGCTCCCACTTATGAGTGAGGACATGCAGTATTTCTCTTTCTGTGCCTGGCTTATTTCACTTAACATAATTTTCTCAAAGCTCATTCATGTTGCTGAGAATGGCAGGAATTCATTCTTTTTTATGGCTGAGCAGTATCCATCACACATATATATATATACCATCTTTCCCTTATCTAGTTGTCCATTACTGAATATTCAGGTTGGTTCCATATCTTAGCTATTGTAAATAGAGCTGTGATGAACATGGGAGTGCAGGTATCCCTTCAACATGATGACTTCCATTCTTTAGGTATACACCCAGAAGTGGGATTGCTAGATCACATGGCAGTTCTATCTGTAATTGTTTGAGAAGCCTCCACACTGTTTTCCATAATGGCTGTACTAAATCGAAGTCCCACCAACAGTGTAGGAGGATTCCCCTTTCTCCACATCCTCGTCAGCATTTGTTATTCTCTGTCTTTTTGATAATAGCCAGTCTAACTGGGGTGAGATGATATCTCAGTGTGGTTTTGATTTGCATTTCCCTAATGATGAGTGATGTTGTGCATTTTTTCATGTATCTGTTGGTCATTTGTATGTCTTCCTTTGAAAAATGTCTATTCAGCTCCTTTGCCCATTTTTGATTGGATTATTTGCTTTTTTACTGTGAAGTTGCTTGAGTTATTTGTATATTCTGGATGTTAATCTATTGTTAGATGCATAGTTTGCAAAATTTTTTTCCCATTCTGTAGGTTGTCTTTTCACTCTGTTGATTGTTTCCTTTGTTGTGCAGAAGCTTTTTAGTTTGATGTAAAATTCTATTTGCTTAATTTTTCTTTTGTTGACTGTGCTTTTGGGGTCTTATTCACAAAGTCTTTGCCCAGGCCTATTTCCTGAAGTGTTTTCCCTATGTTTTCTTTTAGTAGTTTTACAGTTTCAGGACTTATACTTAAATCTTCAATCCACTTTGAGTTGATTTTGGTATATGGTGAGAGGTAAAAGAGATAGTCTTTTCCCCAATGTATGTTCTTGTTGCCTTTGTCAAAGATTAGTTGGTTGTAAGAACGTGGGTTGATTTTCTGGGTTCTCTATTTTGTTCCATTGGCTGAGTGTCTGTTTTTAAGCCAGTAAGAACCATGCTGCTTTGGTTACTATAGCTTTGTGTATAATTTGAAGTCAGGTAGTGTTATGCTTCTGGTTTTATTTTTTTGCTCAGGATTGCTTTGGCTGTTTGGGGTCTTTTGTTGTTCCATATGAATGCTAGGATTGTTATTTCTATTTCTGTGAAGAATGTCATTGGTATTTTGATGGGGATTGCATTGAATCTGTAGATCACTTTGGGTAATATGGACATTTTCATAATGTTAATTCTTCCAATCCAAGAGCATGGAATGAATTTCCACCATTTTGTGTACTCTAATTTCTTTCAGTTGTGATTTTTAGTTTTCATTGTAGAGATCTTTCACTCCATTGTTAAATTGATTCTGAGGTATTTTATTTTTGGGGGGAGACTATTGTAAATGTGCTTGCTTCATTGATGTCTTTTTCTGCTAGTTTGTTATTGGAGTATGAAATGCTACTGATTTGGGGGTGTGATTTTGTATCCTCAAACATTACTGAAATTGTTTATCAGCTCTAATAGTTTTTTGGTAGAGTCTTTCAGTTTTTCTGTATATAGGGTCATGTCATCTTCGAACAGGGACAGTTTGATTCTGTCTTTTCCAGTCTGGATGCACTTTATTCTTTCTTTTGCCTGATTGCTCTGGCTAGTACTCTAATACTATGTTAAATAGGAGTGGTGAGAGTGGGCATCCTTGTCTTGTTCCTATTCAGGATGATATTGGCAATTGGGTTTGTTGTATATGGCTTTTATCATGTTGAG
The DNA here is from genome assembly GCF_000696425.1 of Galeopterus variegatus. Taxonomy (NCBI): domain Eukaryota; kingdom Metazoa; phylum Chordata; class Mammalia; order Dermoptera; family Cynocephalidae; genus Galeopterus; species Galeopterus variegatus. Next base: position 143,908 of record NW_007727768.1, on the reverse strand, counting down.
ATACTTTTCTTCTATACCTAGTTTTCTGAGAGTCTTTATCATGAAGGGAAGGGATGTTGAATTTTGTCAGTGCCTTTTTTATATCTATTGTGATAATCATATAGCTTTTGTCCTTAATTTTGTGGACATAGTGTATCACATTTATTGACTTTCATATGCTGAACCATCCTTGCATCCCTGGGATGAATCCTAGTTGATTGGGGTGTATAATTTTTGTCTTTGTTGCTGTATTCTGATTGCTAATAGTCTGTTGAGGATTTTTGCATCTATGTTCTTCAGAGATATTGGCTTGTAGTCTTTTTTTGTTATATCTCTGTCTGATTTTGGTATATAGGTGATGTTGGCCTCATAGAACGAGTTTGGAAGAATGGTCTCTATTTCAATTTTTTGGAATAGTTTGAAGAGAACTGGTATTAATTCCTCTTTAAAGATTTGGTAGAATTCAGCACTAGAGCTATCTGGTTCTGGGCTTTTCTTTGTTGGGAGACAGCTGATTACTGTTTCAATCTTATTGCATGTTATTGGCCTGTTTAGATTTTCTCTGTCTTCTTGTTTCAGTCATGGTAGTTTGTGTGTGTCCAGAAATGTATCCATTTCCTCCAGGTTTCTAAATTTGCTGGTGTATAGTTTTTTATAATAGTCTTTAATGATTCTTTGTATTTCTGTGGTACCAGTTGCAATGTCGCCTTTTTCATTTCTGATTTTTGGTATTTAGGTCTTCTTTTTTTCTTTTTTGGTTAGCCTAGCTAATGGTTTCTCTAGTTTGCTTATCTTCCCCCAAAACTAACTTTTCTTGTTTCATTCCTTTTTTTGTATCTTTTGTGTGTGTGTGTGTGTGTGTGCCTCTATTTCATTTATTTCTGCTCTGATCTTAATTATTTCTTTCCATCTGCTAATTTGGGGGGTTGGATTGCTCTTGTTTTTCTAGTTCTCTGAGGTGTAGTACTAGGTTGTTTATTTGAAATCTTTCTATTCTTTTGATGTAAGCATTTATTGCAATAAACTTTTCTCTTAGTACTGCTTTTGCAGTATCCCACAGGTTTTGATATGATGTCTTTATTTTTATTAGTTTCAAGAAATTTTTTTTTTTTTTTTTTTTGTCTTTTTCTGTGTCCGGCAACAGATTGCAACCCTCAGTGTCGCCCCCGCACCAGACCGGGACCGGCAATGGGACCGCAACCCTCGGCGCTGCTCCCGCGCCTCACTCAGCCAGTGAGTGGGAACCGGTCTGTATGTGGGATCCGAACCCTCGGGTGGGAGCGCCGCCGCGCTTCCCAAGCGGCGCACTATCCAGTGCGCCACCGGGCCGGCCCAAAATTTTTTGATTTCCTGTTTAATTTCTTCTTGGCCCTATAGGTCCAGGAGGATGTTGTTTAATTTCCATGTATTTGTATAGTTTCCAGAGTTTTGCTTGTTGTTGATTTCCAGTTTTAATCCATTTGGTCTGAAAAGATACTTGACATGTCTTCAGTTTTTTAAAATTTGCCAAGACTTGATTTATGGCCTAACATGTGGTCTATCCTGAAGAGTGTTCCATGCAGATGAGAAGAATGTATATTCTGTAGTTGCTGGATAAAATGTTCTATAAATATCTGCCAGGCCCAGTTGGTCTAAGGTGTAGTTTAAACCCTGTGTTTCTCTGTTGATTTGTTGCCTAGACGCTGAGAGAAGAATGTTCAGGTCCACAACTATTATTGTATGGGAGTCTATTTCTTTTTTTTAGGTCTAATAGTGTCTGCTTTATATACATTGGTGCTCCAGTGTTGGATCCATATATAATTGCTATGTCTCAGTGCTGGATAGATCCCTTTATCATTATATAATGGCCTCTTTGTCTCTTTTTATGGTTTGGGGATTAAAGTCTATTTTATCTTATGTAAGAATAGCTATTCCTGCTCACCTTTGGTTTCCATTTGTGTGGTATATCTTTTTCTGTCCCTTCACTCTTAGTCTGTGTCTGTCTTTACTGGTGAGATGAATCTCTTGAAGACAGCATATAGTTGGTCTAGCTTTTTAATCCAATCAGTCAGTCTGTGTCTTTTGAGTGGGAAATTTAATCCATTTACATTTAGGGTTATTCTTGTAAGGTGTTTACTTACTCCTGGCATCTTATTGATTTTTTTGTTTGGCTGTTTTAAATATCCTTTTTTCCTCCTTTCTTCCCCTTTTATTGTTTGTCTTCTGAGTTTGTTTGTTTCTTGAGGTGGTTAGAAAGTTTCTTTCTCTTTCTCATTTGCATTTTTATTCTGCTAGTGGGTTTTGTTCATTCTTGTATATTCATGATAGAGATTATTGGTTTCCAGATGCAGTACTCCCCTGAGGATTTCTTGCATGGCTGATCATGTGGTGGTGAACTCCTGCAGTTTTTGTTTGTCTGGAAAGTATATTATTTCTTCCTCATATCTGAAGGATAGCCTTGCTGGATATAGTATTCTTGGCTGGCATTTTTTTTTTTCTTTTAGTATTTTGAATATATCATCCCATTCTCTTCTGACCTTTAGCGTTTCTGTTGAGAAGTCTGCTGTTAGTTTGATAGGGACTCCCTTTTAAGTGACTTCATATTCTCTCTTGCTGTTTTTAAGATCCTCTCTTTGTCTTTGAGCTTTGCCAGCTTGACTGTAATGTGTTTCAGAGAACCTTTTTGGATTGAATCTGTTTGGGGATCTTTGAGCCTCCTGAATCTGAAGGTCTATGTCTCTCCCTATACCTGGGAAGTTTTCCGCTATTATTATTTCATTGAATAGGTTTGCAATTTCTTTTCCTTTCTCCTCCCCTTCTGGAACACCCATGATTTAGATGTTTGTGTGCTTCAGGTTTTCTGCTAGCTTTCTTAGATCTTCATTTTTTTAAAATGCTTTATTTTCTTTTTTCTTTTTTTTCCACCTGGGCTGTTTCAAAAAGTCCATCTTCAGCTTGCTCTCACCTGCTGCTTTAGCTATCAGTTGTGTTTTTGATTTCACTGAATGAACTCCTCAGCCTCAGGAGTTCTACTACATTTTTTTAAGCCGTTAATCTCTTTGTACATTTCCTCCTTCAGATTCTGAGATACTTTTTCTCATTTTATTGTGTTGTCTAACTGAGTCTTCTTGTATATCATTGAGTTTCCTTAAGATAGTTACTCAGAATTCCTTTTCATTCATTTCAAGGGCTTTCTGCTCTATGGGGTCTGGTACTTGAGAATTATTATATTCCTTCAATGGTGTCATATTTTCTTGGATTTTTGTATTTCAAGCATCTCTATGTTGATGTCTAGTCATCAGGTAGAGCAGTTGTTTCTTCTATTACTCTGGAGTGGTCTTTGAAGAAGAGATGTGTTTTATATTGACTGTTGAGTGTGGTGTTTTAGTATTGGTTCCAGGTAGATGAAGTAGTGTAGTTATGGGTACTTTGGCTATATTCAGTGTTGGAATTCAGTGTGTGAGTGTCTCTGTGGCCTAGTCCCTGGGGCACTTAGTGATTTCTTGCTGAGGTTGGTGACACTGTTGATTAGTCCAGGATGTGGGCAAGCTCTCAAATTCTTGGGAGAAGCACCTAGATGCCCTGTCACTCTTTGGCTGGGGTGGGTGACCCTGGACAGGCCTGTTTATACCCCGATTAGCTCCCCATGATCCTGATGGGTGCACTGGGATATACTAGTGCTCCTCAGTTTGAATGGGTGGCCCTGGGTGGGTTTTCTCTTTCCTCTTTCTTACAGGCAGAGACTCCTCCTGGAAGCTTGATTGCCCTGGTTGGGGAATGGGTTGGTGGTGATTGGGGATTTTCTTCTTTACTGTTTGATTTTCCTGGGTTTCTGTACTCTTGGGGGGTTCCATGTGTATCTCTCCCTGGATAACAGCAGTCCCATGGGCTTTGCACATACATCCCACCCCCAGGTGTGCTACCACATATGGCTGCATAATTCCCCCTGTGGGTTGGGCCACTGGGTCATGGGTTTGTGCTTGTTCACCTCTTTCCCTAGGCTCCTTTGGTGAATCTCCTTCTGTCTATGCTAACAAGTATTCAGCAGGCTGCCTATAAGATGGCAGTGGCTGTCGTGGACCACTCACACAGCACCAGTATCTACTGCCATCAATTGGCCAGCAGGGTCACTTCCCAGGACCAGCAAGTTTGCCAGGTCTGCTGCTGTCATCAGTCAGGGCAAGGTTTCATCGTGGTTCTGATTTGCATCTTTTAATGTGCTTGTTGGCCATTTTTGTATCTTATTTGGAGAAACAGCTATCAAATTCTTTGCCCATTTTTAAATTAGTTTTTTAAAATTGAGTTATAAGAGTTTTTATACATTCTGGATGCAAGCCCCCTATCAGATATATGATTTGCAAATATTTCCTCCTATTCTGTGGTTGTTTTTTCATATTTAATTACATTTCAAAACACATATTCTGGAAATGGACTGTGGACTTTTTAAAAACCAGGAAATTGTTATGAAATAAATCAGAAACGTGCTAAGGTTTTTATAAGGCAAGTATTTAATGAGTGTGTAAAATAAATTACATGCATATATAAAGCTTATTGACCTAAAAGAGAAATCTAGATTAACTTAGAAGTGAGATATCTCAAGAGCTCTTAATTGGTAAAAGATTATTACAAAACTGAAATATGGAGGAGGACCTGTATTTTCTCTCTCCTGCTTTACCATGAAATAAAAGATTACATAGTTCAAGGCTCAGAAAATTAATCCAGGGGCCGGCCCGGTGGCGCACTGCTGCAGTGCGCCACTTGGGAGTGCGGTGGCGCTCCCGCCAAGGGTTCGGATCCCACATATAGACCGGTTCCCGCTCACTGGCTGAGTGAGGTGCGGGAGCAACACCGAGGGTTGCGATCCCGTTGCCAGTCCCGGTCCGGTGCGGGCGCGACACTGAGTGTTGCGATCCGTTGCCGGACACGAAAAAAGACAAAAAGGAAAAAAAAAAAAAAAAGAAAATTAATCCAGGAGTGCTAAGGGGTAAATTTAACAGCCTTTTCTCTAATTAAACAGTTAGAACTGTTTAATGTTTTCTGCCAGATCAGTAGATCATTCTTTTGTTGTTGTTTATTCACTTATACTTTGAGCAAACATTTTAAAGCCACTAGCATATCCAGGCATTATTTTTAAAGGTAGAAGACTCTGGAACACACCCAGAACTTCACATAATGAAGTATCACCAAGCCCTCAGGTGCAAGGGGACTGATACAAATAATCATGCAATTCCTTAATAAATACATGGAGCACCTGCCAAGTTCTGGGCATTCTGTTAGGCAATGGGAACATAGGAAAAAATAAAGCAGGTAAGTGCTAATCAAGATCTGTTCACATGTGTTTGGAAATACCTACAATGAAGCAACTCCAACTAAGAGTGGAGGTTGGGGGTCAGATAACCTCCAGCACTTATGAATTTGTGAAGCACTTTCATATTCATTCCACAAATATTTATTGAGCATATAATATATGCATGGCACAAGGTGCAAGAGATATACAACCAAGCAGCTCACAAGCTAGTGAATAAACACACAGACAAATGAATGCACACCTGAAGCTTCACAAAGCGGGGATCTTACCTGGATCACTGATGTGTGCCACGTGCCTAGATCAGAACGTGGTGCATGACTGGCACTTAGGAATATTTGCTGATTGAATGAAAGCAAGCACAGAAGAGGGGCACAGAAGCCAGCCAGGGCCAGGCCATTCTCTTATGGGAGCCTCCCGGCAAGGCAGCATGAAATGTGTGTTGTTATTATCCCCATAAGGAATGGAGGCTCAGGAAGTGTCAGAGACACGCTAAGGTGTCTTGGGTTGTAAGTGCTAGAATCTGGCCTGTACACCAAAGCTCAGGTTCTTGCCTCTAGATACAGGCACAGTATCCAAACTTGTATGATAATAGCAAATGTAAAGAGGCCACCAAGAACCCCTTGCTTAACTTTCTTCCTCCCCAAATACGAAATCCAGTTTGGGAACATGAGATGAAATTCAGGAAGTTCCTAAATGAAACAGAAATGTGAGCATTTGAACACATTTCAGAGCTGGCCTGGAAGCTTGTCCAGAGCTGCGATCCTCAGCTACCCCGCTTAACCCAAAGCAGACCCAACAGGCTGAGGGAGTTAAATACAGTTGACCCCTGGACAATGCCACGGTTAGGGGTGCCAATCCCTGTGCAATTGAAAAATCCACGTGTAACTTTTGACTAAGCAAAAATTTACCTATTTAACTGCCAGTTTAAGCATTCTGTGAACTTTCTCCTGGGTTGCTGACACATCGCACTGCATCCAAGCCCCATGAGAGGTTCTCCAAGTAGTTACTTAAGTAGTAACTACTAATAGCCTACCAATATTACCTAACAGGAGGCTACTTAACTGTTTCATTAGACATGTCATGCATGCATGACATGCCTAACCAAAAATGTTCTAATATATTTATTGGAAAAATCCACATATAAGTGGACTCACACATTTCAAACCCTCGTTGTTCAAGGGTTTGCTGTAATTTGAATATTTAATTTTTTCACTGGGGGAGGAAAATGAATAAAACGTAATTGCTAAAATCAAGCTAGTAAGTCTAGCTGGGGAGGTGAGGAAAGTAATTATAATATCTATTTGAATATGTTAAATAAAATAAGAGACATCTGGAGGTGGATCGTGGTAATGGTTGTAAAGCAATGTGAATATACTTAATGTCATTGAACTGTCCACTTAAAAATGTTTAAGATGGGGGCCGGCCCGGTGGCGCACTGCTACAGTGCGCCACTTGGGAAGCGCGGCAGCGCTCCCACCGAGGGTTCGGATCCCACATACAGACCGGCCACTCACTGGCTGAGAGAGGAGCGGGGGCAACACCGAGGGTTGCGATCCCGTTGCCGGTCCCGGTCCGGTACGGGCGCGACACTGAGGGTTGCGATCCGTTGCCGGTCACGAAAAAAAAAAAAAAGACAAAAAAAAAAAATGTTTAAGATGTTAAAAAAGAAACAAATAAATAGCATGGGAGACATAAACTCTGGTTGTGGGTATAAAAAAGTTTCTTGGAGGAGAGAATATTTGACTTGGAATTTAGAGAACAGAAGGAACAGGACTTTCTTTCTTTGTTTTTGGCAGCTGGTAGGTACAGGGATCAAACCCCGGACCTTGGTGTTATCAGCACTGCACTGTAGCCAACTGAGCTAACCAGGCAGCCCATGAATGGGGACTTTGATAGGCAAAAATAGGGCAGCAAGTCAGCTGGAGGCCCAGCGTGAGCAAACACCAGGGGCAGGCAAGATGAGGGCACAGGATGTACTGTTGCTTATTTCAGGTTGGGGCACAGACCACGTGGCAGCTGGCTAGTGGGGGAGGGACTGTGGATAGGCCCCTCCCAGCGGGTTCAGACAGGATTCCAGGAAGCCAAGAGTGAGTTCACCCTGAGTGACATGCATTTTTTTGTTTTGTTTGTTAAACATCATGGAGACAAGGCAAAGAGCTAGGAAGGTATTATAAAGTGCCTATACACAGCCGGAGTGCCTGAGTAAGGGGACCGGCCATCGGGAATAAGAGGGTACGGACAACACTGGAGACACAGTCTTGGTGACACATGGAGTATCAGTATATCTGTGTGCTGGGGAGAGTGTAGGACTGGCATTATTTTTTTTAAGGACTTGGAAGTTCATTCTCATTCCCAGAGAAAAATACTTTAAGTGATCAAAAGCTTACTCTGCTCAACACCTGCCAAGAGGACTTCCTGGGCAGGGACACCTGGAGGGTGTGTGATCTTCAATATGCTCCTTCTAGGGTGGGTCCAATGGCTTTATTCCACAAACCACTGAGTGACAGGGCAGTGTGGGGAGTTGTTCCGGAACATGACGTGGTGAGGAGGGACTCTCATTCAAGGCAGTTCCAGAAACCATCTATTCAGCCTTTAGGATTAAGCACCACTTGCATTACATCTGCTTCTAGCCTTGCTGTCGTGTATTGCTTGTCAAAGTATGACAGGAACTCCTGGAAACACTATTTTCAGTCCTGTCCAATGCAGAAATAATGAGAAAACCATAGTACATCTTTCCCTTTCTGTAGCAACTGCTTGAAAAAACACCATATTTTTATAAGATGAAAGCCACTTTGAGCAGCATGAGAAAAATACCTCAAGCATAATTTGCCCCTTTTTGACTCTCCTGATAAATTTGAGCCTCTTAAGAATTTTCTCAGTTCTTCCTGTAGAATTATTGATGACTCTTACTCAACAACCAACACTCCCCTTTTTGAATCGATGAAAACCCCAAGATTTTTAGATTTTGTGTCTTGAACATTTTTATTGCCACATCACCTTCTAAATGAAATGAGTTCTGGGGTGAATGGTTTGCTATATGTGTGTGGGGGGGTATATGGTAACGCCTGAAAAAGTTAGGAATGAGTGCCAAAATCAGAGAGGTTGAAGCTGGAATGCTCCTCCAAAAAGCAGAGATGTGTGTATTGAAAGTAAGAATTCTGGGCCGGCCTGGTGGTGCACTGGAGAGTGCGCCCCTTGGGAGCGCAGCGGCGCTCCCGCCGAGGGTTCAGGTCCCATGTGGAGACCGGTTCCCGCTCACTGGCTGAGCGCAGTGCGGGTGCAACACCGAGGGTTGCGATCCTGTTGCCGGTCAGTAAAAAAGACAAAAAGGAAAAAAAAAAAAAAAGAAAGTAAGAATTCTCTTAAAACAGACTTAAAGAACAACCTTGACACCCACCTGCCTCACCTGGATCTCTCCATGCCTCGACTTCCATAAGACTGAAAATATCTCTGTCTAATCTGATCAAGAGCCAGAGAGTAGGTTTGCAACAACTTAGTTACAAGCCAAGACCCATTAAAACAAATAAAGAAATCCTCAGAAGCCAAAAACTAATACTCTAAAAGGCTGGTTTTTGTGTCTTTACAGAATTCTCCCAAACTCTTTTGCCCTAAGAACAGAAGCTTTGACATAGACGCCATCTACAGTGTGATTGATGATGCCAAGCAGTACGTGTACATTGCGGTCATGGATTACCTGCCCATCTCCAGCACCAGCACCAAAAGGTCAGTGAGTGCCCAGCCTCTTGTTAGAATCTGGTCTCCAGGGCCAGGCATTTAGCAGGACCCGGGAGAACCAGCCTGGGCATGGGAGGCTGTCAGGTTGCATTGGGAAGGGCGTGACATTGAAATCCTCCCGGTGTGCATTTACAACTTACCCATGATGCATCTCTTCCCTAAGTGGGTCCATTTGAAAGGCTCAGGGTCTCACCCGACAGAAGCACCTCAGTTTACATTATAGGCATGACAGCAGCTTTAAAAAGAAGGCTGGGTTGTTCTCAACTTGAAAATTATTTTAAAAAAAATGTGTTATTTGAAAAATATATAATTTAAAAATTATTAATGGAAATGTACCTGAAGGGCTTGCTGAAACCAAGTAAGTCTTGCAAGATTTTCCTAAAACGGGGCATCGGCAGTCTTCATTAAATGCTAAATTCTCATACTATCTACTCAATATAAAGGAGAAGGAAACTTAAAATATATATGTCCTCAGTCAATCCATCCGTCTGTGTGAGAAAGATCTTATAAATGGAGTTCTTTTTCAATAATTCATCATCGTTTAAGCATGCAAATACTTGGAATAAATTTAGGGGTGGAATTTATGAAAAACTCTTGGGGAAATCATTGTATGCATAAATGCATGCCGATGCCCAGGTATTCCCACTTTTGCTTTCTTGTTGGAAATATGGAGATTTTGGTGCTTGTCAATGTTTTGAATAATTAGTTTAACCCAAGAAATGTTTTTAAAGTGCACATTTCTGGGAGTGCAACCAGAGATCTCTTTAATTTGGAAAATTACAATTTCAAAATAATCATTTACTGAGGTTAAATGATTAAATGTGCCCTATATTGCTTGAACATTTTTTATGTTGCCAACCCCCCAAATGCATATTATGCAACTTCTATTAGCAAATGACTACAAGATTGCAAAAAGAGTGTTTCTCCCAGAAAGTGATTACCTGCGATGACAGTGGAAAAGCATTTTAATCTTCAAGATGAATATTATTAAAACACTTTTACTTTAAAATATTGTGCATCTTTGAACATTCGTGGATTTTTTCCTACACACTTTCACATCTTTTCTATCCCTCCTTTTTATGTTTCTCTCATTTATTTTTTTATTCAGTTTTAAATCTAGTTTTAGACTTCATCTTCACTTTGGGAAGATTTTGAAACATAACAGGTCAAAGACCATGGAGTTATGTGTTAGGATGGGTTGATGATTTCTCAGGACTGAGAAAACCTTTGTTCCATGAAGTCCCATGAACAAAATTGAAATCCTTCATAGTCAAGAAGAAAAGAATTAGCATGGATGATTTAAAATATCTTAGAAATCTAAAAGTTAGAGAAAACTAAAAAAACTGTTTAAGAACTGGAGACCCACCTGAAATTTTGCATTTTGATGTTAATCTACCATTTCAGCTGTTATCCAAAGAGCACATTTTTATTTTATTTTTAAAATTTCAAACCTAGAAATGCCTTTAGCTTTCTAAATGAAAGATCATCAAAGAGGCATAAGAAGTAGTTCAGACATCCAGATTAAAATTAAAATTTTCTCAATCATATGATTTTTAAAAAGTCAGACTGGTTACTCGTCTTTACATAGTCCTGGGAAAGTCTTTCAGGAGTGAATTCAGCTTTAATAAAGAAGTAAACACTATCAAATTTCAGTGCATCAATGGAATTAATTAATGTCTTACAGACTTAACTTTAAGCCTACACACTGCCAAACATCCAAATGAAAGAAAATCATGCTCCCAAATTAAAAATGATTGACATCATGTATAAAACATATAGCATCATTTTGCAGTCCTGATAGAAGTAACTTCTACTTTTCAAGGTTGTAAGGAGTGAATGGAACAATGATGGGTGTCTAAATAAATCCTACAGTAAAAAATCAGAAGCCTTTAGGCTGAGCCTCAGCAATAAAAAAATAAGAAAAATAAAAAACAGAAAAAAAAATTTTTTTAAAAATCAGAAGCTCTTTTTCACTCCTTCCTGATTTAGCAAACAAGCTCTCTTCAAGCAATTCTCTTAATTATTTAGGTCTCAGTTCAGGGTTGCTCATTATTTATTTTTTCAGTCACATGAAATATATCTTTCAGAAGAAAATCAGCAAATATATAAAGGACTAATAAAAATGCAACCTGATTAATCTTGGAGGTATTGATATTTTTCATGTATGTGTTCATTCAACAGATATTTACTGAACATTGTGTACTAGTGATTAAGACAAGATCAGTGTGTGGACCCAGGAGCTCCACCTAGTAGAGGCGAATGGACACAGAATAGACAATTAGAGCACAGAGGTGTGGCCGGAACAGTAGACGTATGTGTTGATTATTATAGATTCTCAGTGGAAGGGCGGCTACAGCACAGCTGCAGGGGTAGCGGTAGCCTAGTAGAGGCGATGCTACCTGGACTACATTTCAAAATATTCAGGAGTAGGTCAGAAATGGGTGAGAAAGGGAATTTTCCAGGCAGAGGAAACAGCATGAGCAAAGTTTCAGATGGAGAACAAAGGCCTGGCAGGTTCAGTGCTGCACCATGAAGCTCTGGGAATGTGGTGAGAGACCAAACCGGAGTGGGAGCCAGGCCCAGGAGTGCAGGTCTGACTGCTGGGGAGTCCTGCGACTCTAGGAGCCTCCACTGTGTTTCGGTCCAAGGAGCATCGCGACTAGATCTGCTTTTAGACGGACCCCCTTGGTGGTCGTGGAGGATGTACTTGATGGAGAGGCGGAGCAACCAATTTGGGGCAGGCACAGGCTGAAATGACTTTTCCCAGTAGTCCTCAGCAGTGTGCGTGTAGAAATAGACAAAGAATCCCAGCACTGGTTCAGGATTGAGATTTTGCCAAGGGCGAGAGGAAGGTACAGGGGCAACTGTCCTTCCAGGGTCAGGACTGGGATTAGGCTGTGCGGGCAAAGAACACCAGAGGGGCTGATGGAGCAGGCACACTGGAGGGTCGTGCACCTGTGGCCTGCAAGGGATGAAAGGCAGGTTTCATGCGATAAAGAGAGTGAGTGGGAACCTGAAAGGCAGGAGGCCAGGGTCAGATACAGAGAGGAAGCTGTTGCAGGTGCAATCGTTACAACACTGATGGGCTCAGGTTTGGATGAGTGACATGCCATTCATCCAAACAGTGACTTGGCCTGGAATTAGAGCAAGGTTTGAATGAGTAAACAGAAGGTCTGCAAACGGCAGGGCTGAGGGGGAGTAGAGAGAGAGAGATTTAAGGCTTGGTCCTTAAGATGGGAAAGTTTTTCATTTTGTTTTATTTTGTTTTGACATAAGAATTAAGTGACAGTTCTGGAGGGGCACTACGTGCTTGGGGCATGTAGAGTGGGAGGCTGCCCGCACATCCTTAACCAAGCGGCCGGGTGGTGGTAGAAAATACATGGCGGGACTTTAGGAGAAGCTGTGACCTTAGGGGAGAATCAGAGAGTTAAGGATTCAGGGAACAGGCTGAGCCTACCGGGGGAGACTGTTGGCCTGATGGAGGATTCCAACTGCCCAGGAAAAGGCGGCAGGCTAGGGAGGTGTTGGAAGCTTGGGGAGGTGAGAAGACACAGAGGACGGTCTGGAAACACGAGTGTGGGAAAGCTCAGATAACCAGAGCAGAAGCCCATTTTGGGGTCAGTTACCAAAGAAGAGAGGCTTGAGTAACAGTTGGGGACAGGAGGCATGCTCCAGGCTCCTGACTGCAATTCTGTTGGAAATCTGATTCATAGTGCACAGATGGGCTGAGGCCAGGTAGACTTGGAGGTACAGCAAAGGTGGACCACACTGTGACCCTGGTGGCAGGAGACCTCCTTTCAGGCAGGGCAGGTCCCACTAAAGCATCTCTCTTGGTGCCTAACCCAAGAGGCTGGCATTTTTTTTCAACCTATCCTATGAGGTTATTTGTATACTACGGAATCAAGTAATGATCAGATTGCTGCGAGTGTTCTCTGTCGTCTAGTAAACTTCTTTCCCCAAACTAACTTACTTTTATCTATATGGATATTATTCCTGCAGGACTTACTGGCCAGACTTGGATGGGAAAATCAGGGAAGCATTAGTTTTGCGAAGCGTTAAAGTACGACTCCTCATAAGCTTCTGGAAGGAAACCGATCCCCTCACGTTTAACTTCATTTCATCTCTTAAAGCTATTTGCACCGAAATAGCCAACTGCAGTTTGAAAGTTGTAAGTATTATATTGACTGTGTTATTAAATAAAAAAACCTTTATTCCCTTTTCGCATCCATGAAAGCTGTAAACATACAATACACATTCACATAAACATCCAGTAAGAACCAGAGTAACAATCTTTGATGGAGAAAAATACTTCAGAAGGTAGGGAAAGTCATTTTTCAAAGCAATCACACACGGAAAAGGAGCACACAATCCAAGTGTCCCAGTGTCCTCTCGGTCTCGCCTCTTTGCACGCTTCTGTTGTGTCTCTCCATTCTGTCTGAACAGCCTCATTCACCTGCTGCTCTTCTTTGTGAGACTGTGGCCAACAGCACATTGGAACATGCACCAGCACAGACCCTCACCCCGGCCCGAAAGTCCCCCTAGCCCAGGGTCCTGGGCCCGTTCCAGGTCCCTTGGGCCACATATTAATCCATCTCTTAATACCTTGAGGGAGACAGGATTGGGAATTGGTAACACTCTAAATGTGTACCTCTAGCTCATCTCTGACCTTGCTCTGCTCCTGACATGTATTACCCTCCTCGCCCCCTCCAGTCACGCCCTCTGCCTAGAACATTCTTCTTGTCCATGCTTCACCTGGCTACTGACCACTAATCTTTGGCAGGCTCTCTTCTAGGTGAGGGGCTGTGCTCCTTGCAGCATTTAGGGACCCCAGGTGACAAGAGCTCTGCCATCAACTTTGACTTGTGGCTTCCAGCATTGCCCTGACCTTCAGTATCTCAAGGCCAAATGGGAAAAGAGGGAGATTGCAGATTGCACTGCGTGGGAGGTGTTTGTGGGTTAGGCCTGGAGGTGGCGGACAGCCCTTTAGCCTCCACTGTGCTGCGTAGACATCACTACACAGCCACACATAATGGCAAGGGAGCTTGTGAGTGTGTTCAGAAGGGCCACTGTGTTCCCAAGGGGACAAGGGATCCAGTTCGTGAATCTTTGCAGCCTGAAGTGCTGGGCATTCGCTATCCATTTTACTCTCTTCGCGCATAGAGAATCCTCATCTTCACCCCACCCCACCCAATAAAAGAGAAAATGCAGATTGTCACCCCATCACGGCACAGCTTAAAGTTCAGGCTCTCCCAGTGAGGTGCGGTTCTCACCGGCAAGTCTGGAACTGGCACCTCCTAGTTGGTGATGTAAAAACTGAACAAAAATAACAGTAACTTACCAAAACCCACAACCAGGTTACGATCACCTCCCTCTCACACAACAGGGGCAGGGTAAAACCGGGAGGCCCACAGCAATGACAAAATCTCTCTGAGTAGCAATCATGACGTCCTCATACCCCTGCTGGTTCAAATCAGGGACCCAAGGGTGTTTTAAGGCATGAACAGTTAAAGGAGTTTTTGGTCCTAGTTCATGATTTCTTTGGCAATGCAGTTTTCTCATACATTTAGTAGGCTTCTGGCCCACTTGCTTCTAGTCATTTCCATGCCCCAGTAGTCACATCCGAAGTTTCTGGTTGCACATAATTCCCAAACTTGATTAATCACGATTCCTTGCCTATATATACATCTCTCTCTCTCTCTCTCATGGTAACCTCACTCAGACCATCAGACCAGGGTGGTAAGATGACACCAATTATTTGCTCTTTGCTACAGGACTGAGTCATAACTGGCTTTGGTCACTTGAAGGATTTTTCAAACTTATTTTCTACTGTTGGGCTCTAGGGACAGTCAGCTTTTCCAGCCCTTTGAAATACCACATTTCTGGTCCATCTCTTCTCTCTCACTTCTGCTGGCAACCCAGCCGGTCAGTCCTTTCCTGAGCTTCCTTCTCTCTCCTCTAATAACTTTCTAAAAGCACAAATCACAGCCAACACGCACTGCACACAAATTGTTTTCCAATCCATATAGGCAAAGCTCTATAAGCCAAAGATTAAGTGGTACTTGGTTTTCCTTCTAAGTAAATGCAGATATGGTTTTACCAAATAGTTTTCCGCTCTACAACAAACACAGTAACTTTCAAAAGGAGAGAACAGAACTGAGGTTACTGGATGTGGGAAAGGGGTGGGGCGAAGAGAGGAATCCGTAAAGGGCCACGAAAAATGATTACACTGTAGTATGTTAAATATACTAATTACCCTGACTTAAGCATCACATATTGCACACAGATAATAATATTCGACTCTGTACCCCACAGATATGTACAATTAACTATGTTACAATTTAAAGAACAAACGAAACTACCCTCCTCCAAATAAAAAAAAAAGTCACAAAGACATTTTTAACAAATAATTTATTTTTCCCTCTGCTTAGCCGTGGTCTGCATCTTTCCATCCTACAACACCAATTTACTCACTGCCTGCTGCCCACTGGGTAACCCAACGCCACACCATTTATTGAGGTTTTGTTATTGCAGCACCCACCTCACATTGCCCGGACATTGGAAGGACTTAACACGTTTTCAACAAGTGAAGGAATTTGTTGTAGTCATGAGTGTGTGTGATTAGCCAGGCACCAACTTAAATGTTTCCTATATGTATATAATTCAATATTCACAACTACGCTGTGAAGCAGCTGCTTTTGCTATCTTACAGACATGGGAACAGAAGCTTAAGAGAGATTAAATAACCTCCCTCAAGGACACTAGCTAGCAGTGGAGCAAGACTCAAATACAAATCTTTCTAATCCCAAAACCTCATACTCTATGGCCTCTGCAAGCGGAACAGATCGTTGAAGTTACAAAGTTATTTGTAACTTTCCTTTCTGTATTCAAAAACATCATATACTGTATCTGCTCAAAGATGTGAGAAGCTACACATCTGAATTATATCTCTGAGGATCAACAAAAATGTCAAAAAAGATGTTTTTAACCCATTCATGCCATTAAAATATTTTAAAATTCATTTTCACGAAATCATTAACAATGAAAATACGTAAAACTTTAGAATCCGCTATAAATTTCCAAAAAAAATAATGCTTCTCACTTGTATTTTCATCTTTATCTCTAACATTCTGGTAACATTGATGAAAACTAGAATTCTTATCCCTTTTAAACTAGTTTTTGTAAAGTGAGGCGACCATGCACTTATCTGTGAGTTCACAAATCCATAGAAGTATTGGAAATAAAAACATGACGATATCACTACCACAGATCTGTTTTCTAGGCCAGATTTGCAAATAAATGAAATAACCAGCCATTGGATCTGGGTGCCAACTTGGGGCTGGGAGTCAGATATGGGGGATCAGAGGAGAAGCTGGTATAGTCCCAGGAAGTCAGACAGAGACACAGGAGAAGAGTCTGATTATGTCCAGCATCTTTCCAGAGACAGGACTATGGCTGGGATTGCTTCAACTCGGGGACAGCATTTTCCAGATGATTGAAGTGGCACACAGAGCTCTAGGGAAAATCAAGCGTTTAGTTCACCAGGGTATTCCCAGAGCCTAGCATGATGCTTGGCACAAAGCGTTCAAAGCATAGGTGTTGAATGAATGAGTGAATGGTGAATGAATGAAATCAAAGAAGGGAGCTGAACAAAGTAGAGGGGGCAGAAAGGTTCTTCTGTAAGCAGAGCCCAGAAGGATGCCTGAGTCCGAGGCGTGCTTAGCCATTTTCTGCAGGCGTGGGCTGGAGATGGGTGGCCTCGGGAGCGCAGCGTGCTCGCATTCAGAGGAGCCCCAGCCTGGGCCTTACAAGGTCTGGCAGGAGCCGAGAGGAGATTGTCTGGGGCCTTGGCACACAGTAGGTGCATTTGCTTTTATCTCCTCTCCCAACTTTTCCTCAGGCCAATTCAGGGCTCCTGCTCCCCCTCCTCCCCCCCCAGCCCCAGCTTCCTGACCCCACAGCACACCTGCCACTGAGGCAATGCAGTGGAAAGTTCTGGGGTATGAACTGTTAAGTGCTTTTACTTAAGACTTGTAAGAAATGAGCAAAAATTGGAATTGTGTTTTAACCTCTACAGTACTTCACCAGCTTCACCTTTTTGAACACAGATGGTCACATTTCTTGAATGAACCAAGCATTAATAGCTCCCCGCTGGCTACTTTATATAAAACAGAGGCCGAGCATTTCTAAGCCTAGGTGGGGAAGAAGCTTATGGCCCCAACATCTAGAACACAGACGGGTGAGAGCACTTCCAAGAAAAGTGGCCATTGGAATTTTGCATATAGCAAGTCTTCTGGAGCCTCGGAGCACTGAGAGAGCAGATGGCCTGGGAACAAGGCCAGGAAACTGTCACCTCTCCCCCAGGTGACGGAGGTGCAAAGGATTACTCAAAGCCCATTTCTCCAGAGCAGTGAGCGGCCCAAAGCGGTTACCCCCAGGAATAATTCTTTCAAGAGAAGAAAGATCCCAGGCATAGCCTCGAATCAGGTTTTCTCTCCCTTTTTATTGTCCAGGCAAGAAAGTTACAGAAAAGGAACACAGGTGGTTACAAAAAGAACAATGAGATAATTGTCACACTTTCCCATCATAAGGTTTAGCTGCACCAAGGACCTCTGCCCCTAGAGCCAGCAATTTTGCTGTGTTATAATTTTTTATCTACAACAGAGACTTTAGCCCTGGGAAAGTTTTCTGTCTTTCCCAGGCTTAGCATTTCCATGTGCAATACTAGAAAGTTAGACGTTTGCTTTATTAATGTTGGTATCCTCCACAGGAAACTGCCCTCAGAGGAGCAGGCACCCCCACCCCAGCCTCATGTGGGTTTGTGGCCAAGAGAGACTCATGGCAAGAGAGGGCGACTCACAAGATTACCCCAGCTGGGAGATTGCAGATTGCACTGCGTGGGAGGGGTTTGTG
>NW_007727768.1:119355-125911 GCF_000696425.1 Galeopterus variegatus | reverse complement strand
TTTTTGTCTTTTTCCGTGTCCGGCAACGGATCGCAACCCTCAGTGTCGCCCCCGTACCGGACCGGGACCGGCAACGGGATCGCAGCCCTTGGTGATGCTCCCGCGCCTCGCTCAGCCAGTGAGCGGCCGGTCTGTATGTGGGATCCGAACCCTCAGCGGGAGCACCGCCGCGCTTCCCAAGCGGCGCACTATAGCAGTGCGCCACCGGGCCGGCCCCGAGTTTTTACTTTTTAATAAATTAACAAATCGCTTTTGAAACATCTTTGCTGTTGTCTACAGCATATTAGGTGTTTAATAAGGCCAGTGAATAAGATCTGATGTCTGCAGTCATTTTAGCATCCCACATAAAGCTATTTCCCCTCTTTGGGGCCGTCTTTGACTTTCTGGAGCAAGTGCATTCTCACTAAAGCCTCACACTGTAACTCCATCCTTGACTTAACTTAGGGGGTGTATTTTATTCTTTTTCAAATCCATCTTGGTTTTATAATAATATCTTTCTCAAAAGGAAACAGTCACATGTGTGGACATGTGTCATGATAGAATGTCTGAGCAAGGTGACCGCCAGCTCTTATTGAGTAATGACACTCAGTACTCACGTGACCTTGTGAGTATATAACTGTGACTTAAGAGACTTCACAGGTTGTTAAGTCACTTTGAAGTGTCCAGAAACTGACACAGATTTTGCAGAAGACAGGAACTGTGGAAATAAGGTGAACCAGGTAGCATTGCCTAGGACCGTGGTGACATGGCCCTGGGGGAGTGTTCCTCTGTGTCGTGGAGTAGACAGTTCTTGGGTAGTACATTTTGGTCATGCACCATGGATCCCAAGGGTTTTACAAAAAATCAGAATGGAATTTTGGGGGCTGAAAGAAACTTTAGTGATCACCCCTAGATTACCATCCCTCTCAACTGTGGAGATAAAGAGAAGACTAACTCTCACTATGTCCCCAAACCAAATTTGAGCTCTTACAGTTTAAAACTAAATGAAATCTCCTTTTCATTCCATTTTTCTTTGCCTCTTCTTTTTTTTCCAACACACATGATTCCACAGCTATAAGACATTCCGGAAAGATTCCACGCAGGTCTGAAAATGTTCACCATTTTCCAGTGTGGAGGAGACCTGAGACTTTTGCCTTTGACTGGCATCTTTCTGAGAGCTCAGTCACAATTTAAGCCTCATCTAAGCATTTAGCAAATTCAGAAGACCCCTGAGGGCACAGGCCCAGCCATCCCACGCAGTCCCCCTTCTCCTAGCTTCCCTATCCCCAGCCTTGGGTGAGCTGGAATATTGCTTTTGGGGTCACATGGAAGTTGAAATTCAGGATTCACGGTTTCAGATTGTGATGTTTTTGAGCTGCCTGTTAAAAGAGTTTGTAGACTTAGGTGCTTAGATGGATAGTATTTGTTCCTGTAGCAAAATCTCTTTGACCTTTGCAAATCAGCTAGTCATTGGCATAACATGCAACATGTAAGAATACTCATTTAGTTCATCGGCATGCTTGACAGAAAGCACCTGGAGGCATGCTTCAAATGCCAGTACACCTTGACGTGTAAGACAATGAGAATTAAACAAACTTCTGGCCCTCACCCTGTTGAAAGAATGAATTTTGTGTTCATGTTGTAGCTTTAAAGTGTTAATTATAGACCTAGTTGAGCCTTCTAATTTTCTCTCTTGTTGCCTATATAGGTTTGAGAACAAATATAGCTTTTAATAACCCAGTATGAGGTCTATTGCTGATATTTGGGTAATACACTCTTTTGTGTTCTTGAACAAGACCAAAAATGTTCTCTATTCACCTGCTCATTTTTTTTTTTTTTGTCTTGCAGAAATTTTTTGATCTGGAAAGAGAAAATGCTTGTGCTACAAAAGAACAAAAGAATCACACCTTTCCTAAGTTAAATCGCAACAAATACATGGTGACAGATGGTGCAGCTTATATTGGTAGGTGTCAGGGCTATCAGGCTCTTAAGGGGGTGGCCCAGGCAGTGGTGGTCCACCTGTGCTCTTCAGAACCCCAGGATGACTGGGGGATCTGAAGGGCAGGAGACAGAAAAGTTAGGGCAAAGAGGTCTTCCCCAAACATCTCCTCTCTGCCCTGATACATTTACTAGCAGACCACGTAAAATGTGTTTTCATAAATGTTTTGCAGAAATTCTTTGGTCCATTTACTCCATGTTATAGGTGAGGAGGTGAAGGGCTCAGACAAGGTGAGTCCAGGCACTGGACCGAGCTCTGTGTTCACTCCCTACCCCCAGCACTACAAGCCAACCTGTCAAACAGTGCCCGGCAGCTATCCCACCCCTGCTGTCTTCTAAATGTCTAGCTAAACCTCAGTTTTCTCATCTGTAAAATGGGGCTAATAACAGTTTCTACTTCATTGGGGGAAGTTTAAATAGGATGCTATAGTCAAAGCACCTAGCACAGAGATGAGATACTTGTTAATGTTCATTGTTATTATTAAGGTAACAGAGTTTCTGATGCAAAAATCATTTTATACTGGTGGGATTATTTACTAATGTATCAAATCAGTTATGATTTTTCATGATGTGTATGAGTCCTGAGTAATCCCTTAACTGGTACCATCACAGGCAGAGTTGAAGCAATCTATAAAAGGAAAGCACATAAATCTAAAAATAGCAGTGTGGTTATTACATTGCACAGTCCAGATGAGTTGTCAGTCTCAAAACAGAAAAGAAAAACATGTTTGTGGAATGTAGGGATATGGAATCTGTTTCAGTTTTTTTCCCCCAAACTCAGTGAGTAAGTAAAAAAATGTACCTTTTTAATTTTGTAAAACACTTGATTTATCTTATTTAATTCTCTTAGCAACAGCGCAAATAGGAAGGGTAGTCTTTATGACCTGCAGTTTGGAAAAATGAGGAAACCTGGATGTTCTGGAAGATGATAATATTATTTTATTCCTGTTGACCTTCTCAGTGACCTATGATGTGATTATCTGGATTTTCTCATGTTTATCAACCTATGGAGACTAGAATAAAATCAGCTTCTTGTTAAGCAAGTGACAAAAAAATTTTAAAAATCTTCAAAATCTATTAATTATTGGGAAACCCAGGGATGGATCTGGTTTCAGGCGAAGCAGGATTTGGGGACTCAGGTCTGGATATCTTACATGCGGGTGGGGTTTACTTAAAGTAAAATATTGTATGTATATTCAGTAATGACTTGTGCCTGTATTCAGATGTTATTTTGCTTGATTAAATAAGTGTTTTGGAGTCAGACAAGCTATAATTGAATCTGGCACTAACACTGAGAAGCTGGAAATGGTAGAAAGTCACATTAACTGTTTCCTTATCTGCAAAATGGTGATAATAATACCCCCTTTGGTGGTGGTATGAAGAGCAAATGAGATAACATATGAAAAGTTCCTAACACTGTCTCATCTATCTAGATTCTTGGTAAATATTGATTCCTTGCTCTCTCCTGTCTTCTCTATATAGTACATTTTTAAATGAGTTCCTTTTACACATAACATTTTAGCAAAGCATTAATTCGCTAGAGTGAAGCGTAGTTCTCGTCTAAAAATATTCAAAGAACACCAAGACAGAATATTCATTGATAATTGAAGTAATTACCAGCTTGTTCTGGAAATCTCCTAAGTCATCACTCAGACGCTTGCTGAGAATGTGGAATTAAGAAAAATCCACACTAGACCTTGCATGGAATTATAACTCCATTAAGTTTTCACAAGACTTACAGAAGAGTCTTTGAACAGTGTCTTTGCTTTAATTTTGAATTCCCCAGAGTATATTAGAGTCAAGTGCTGCAAACATGTCTGGAAGATGGTTTGAAGTGCTGGAGGTTGCCAAGCAAGTGGGAGGTTGAGGGGGCCTTTCCTGGGAGCTCCCTGCACCCTGGCCACCCTGCTCCGCAGGACGACACTGCAGCTCCCCTGGCAACCGCAGCCCCCACATGCATCTTTGGAAGCTGAAAAGGCAGTCTCAAAAAACTCTGGGTAAAACTACATCCCGATTAAAAAAAAAATACCGAAGCATAGTGTGATGTTAAGTTTAGCCAAACCATCAGGAAGTAAAAGGTAGAAAAGCACAATCATCCTGGTGTAGGAATTACTCCATCGGCCTGTGAAAGTTTCCCAAAGCTATAACTTCTGAGAAGAACCTAATTAAGGCTTTTGAAAATCAGTAAAGATGCTGGACATTGGTCCCATTCATTGTCATGAAGGAAAAAGCTGATTTCACAGAATAAGGCTTCACGATGCTGTCACCTGTCTCTCTCACCTTACCCCTCTGTGTGCTGCCCCCGAAGCCTATTTCTATGTCTGTTTCCTTCAGAGAATGTGGTCCTCAAGTGTACAGAGCAGAAATTTCAAGGTGGCTGTAATGCTACCGATCCTGGGGGTTGAGGTCATAGTCCAGGGTGAAGTGTACAATTCGTACCACAAAAGATGCCTTTAGCATCAGAGGTGACATGAAAGAGGAGTTCAGTGTGGGCTGTGGAGTCAGACCTGGCTCTGAACCTCAGCACTGATATTTTTTTACTCCTGCCTTGGACAAATTACTTAGCCTTTCTGTGTCTTCATTTCCTCATCAGTATCATGGAGTTAGTATTATCACCTGTGAGGGTTGCAGTGAATGTTGAATGAAATCACGTAATGAGATTATGTATCTGCTGCCTTTGGTACAGTGCCTGCCACTGCAGAGGTGAGACTTCAGTGTCTTGTCCGAAAGTCCTTGAAAGGCACGCAGGACCACAGGAGCCTTTTGCTTATAGAATGAATGGAAGATACTGCCTGCCAAGGGGTTCCGGAGTAACTCTCAACCCTCAGTAGCTGCCAATCCCCAGTTTAGAGGTCCAAGCCTGTATTCAGCTGACACTGAACACTTGCACAGACCACAGCCTTTGAGCACATGATCAGGAACACAGCACTGGCCAAAGGGGGAGAGGAGGTCTCTGCAGAGACCCTGACACGATATTATGTATCAGCTGGAGGACAGTTTGCTAATTTATAGCAGAAAAATTTATCCAAAGGTATGTCTATCACGAAGCCACTGACAGCGTCATTGAGCTGTTTTTTTGATGTTTTTTGGTGGCGGGCCAGTTTGAAGATCTGAACCCTTGACCGTCATGTTATAACACCGCCCTCTAACCATCTGAGCTAACTGGCCAGCCTGTGGTGTTTATTAGAGGGATGGGTAATGGGTTGAGATGGGAGGAGCAAGGTAGAGAGAGAGAAAGGAAGTCCTTCTCTGTTCTGATAATATTTGATTCAGGGACTTGGTATTCTCAGGCCCTAAGTGATAAACTGAAGCAGAAAAATAAGAGACAAAGCCCCCAATATTCTAGGGGGCTGCATGGAAAAGGGAGTGGATATGCCTGGGGGCTCTAGAAACCAAAGGATGAAAGCTACAAAGGCACAGGCATTGGCTGTCACTGTGGGTGTGCCCTGGCCAGGCAGCTTCTCCCACGGACAGGTGCCCGGCTTTGGGTCAAGGGTGCCCGAGTACCAGTGACTTGAGCATCTTATTCAGCAAATACTTCTGCAGTGATGCCTGAGTTGTATGGAGCTTGACGGATCCAGCCCTTAACCAAAGAAGAGGACAAAACCAGCAGCTTAGATCAGACCTGGGCTGGAGGAACTTTAAAGTAACTTTGTCAGACTTGACATGGCTAAATATTTTCTAGTGAGAATAATTCTCGGCTTGTGTTATTGTAGACAGTTCATGGAGTCTGGCACATGGGGGTGCACCACTGATTAGCCACGTGACATGGGGTAAATGTATTCACCTCTCTGAGTCTCCCAATCCTCATCTGTAAAGTGGAGGTGAATCCTACCAACCACATAAAATAATGTATGTAAATACCAAATATAGTGCTTTGCTCATAATAGGGACTTAATAAATGTGAATTCCTTTACCCTCAAAGTCCCTTATATCCCGACCTCATTCCTAGCTCCGCCCCTATGTGTTCCAGTATCCTAAACATATCTATTGTTCACAAGATGTCACGCTCCCCTTGGGGGTGTGACTCTCTCTTTTCCCAATTCCTAATTCTGTGCATCTCTTATTACTCAACAAAATGTTCCTTTCCTGGCAGATCTAGCCAGAGTTAGAAATTCCTTCCCTCCTGGCATTGTGCACATATATCTTTTATGCTGTCTCATATATTTTGTCTTATAATTTTTGTCTCCCTCCTGGACTCCTTGAAGGCAGGGACAGTTATTTTCAGTTCACAACCCCTAACATTGTATCGGGTAGACACGAGGCACTCAATAAATAAAATTAAATCAAGGACAAAGTAGGTCAAAGAAATAAATGGTACTGTACCCTCCCGAGGAGAAAGCTTTGTTCTCCTGCTGGAACCCGCTCCCCGTTGGATACCAAAGACAACCATGTGGGAGTCTGGGGTAGTCCAGCCATTGTACCTACTCCCACCTTGAAGATGGACCACATGCGAGTGGCATACACATTATTAGCCTCTTCCTGGGAAGATCCCTGCATTCCTTCCTGATAGAAACTGAATCGTGTTCCCCCAAAATTCATATGTTGAAAAAAAAAAAAAAAAAAAAAAACATTGGGA
>NW_007727768.1:100465-118939 GCF_000696425.1 Galeopterus variegatus | reverse complement strand
TCCCACATACAGACCGGTTCCCGCTCACTGGCTGAGCGAGGCGCGGGAGCAACGCCGAGGGTTGCGATCCCGTTGCCGGTCCCGGTCTGGTACGGGGGCGACACTGAGGGTTGCGATCCGTTGCCGGACACGGAAAAAGACAAAAAGGAAAAAAAAAAAAATTCATATGTTGAAATCCCAACCCCCAGCACCTCAGAATGTGACCTTATTTGGAGACAGGGTCCTGACAGAGAAAATCGAGTTAAAATGAGGTCACTGGGGTGGGCCATAATCTAATCTGATGGATGTTCTTATAAAAAGGGGAAATTTGGACACAGAGACATGTGAACCGAGGGAAGACATGGGGAGACACAGGAAGAAAATGGCCGTCAACAAACCAAGGAGAGAGGCCTGGAACAGAGCCTTCCCTCTCAGTCGCCAGAAGGAACCACGCCTGCCAACGCCTTAATGTTGTCTCCAGAGCTGTGACACAATAGATTTCTTTTGTTTAAGCCACCCAGTTTGTGATTCTGTTATAGCAACCCTAGAAAACTGATGCACGACCTGACACCAGGCAATCGTACTTGACAGCTTGCTCTCCAACCCCGATTCCTGGGCCAAGGGGCCCGATCCTGGACCGGAGAACGACGTGGGGCTTATCAGGGCATGTGTGTGTTCTCAGGAACTGGTTCGCCTTCTCTGGTTTCAGCTTTTTCTTTGATGTGGAAGCTTCTGAGCATTATAATTAGAATCCGTCATTTGTACAGATGGATTAGATGTTGTCTCTTTGAGAAGGTAGTAATTGTTCACAGGATTTTTCAGTGTATTCCTGTATATTTCAAATGTTGCTGTATTTAGTGTGTCTTGTGAATGTCAATAAGAAATAACATTTACAAAAAAAGAGAACAGCAGATCCTTGTTTTGAATTTCAACTTGAGCAAAGCTGAAGAAAATGCCAAAATAATATGCAAATATTAATCTGCCATATGTAAGGATTCTTGGAATTTTTTATTTCAGAGCTGTCAACACAATTCAGATTCTCTGTCGTTATTTCTGGGTGTTTATGATTTTTTTTTCTGAGTCTGCATTTTATTACATACGGAATATTCCCAATGGATCCTAAGTCCTCACCATTATTTTTGTTTGTTTGCAGGAAATTTTGATTGGGTCGGGAATGATTTTACCCAGAATGCTGGCACGGGTCTTGTTATCAACCAGGCAGATGTAAAGACTAACAGGAGCATCATTAAACAACTTAAAGATGTGTTTGAGAGGGACTGGTACTCCCCCTATGCCAAAACCTTACAGCCCACCAAACAGCCGAACTGCTCAGTCCTGCTCAAATTCAAACCCCCCTCAGACAAATCCGCCACCCACAACACTAGTGCCAAGGAGCCCTGGAGCACATAACGTGGATGAGCTGGGACAGCCGCATATTTCCTATTTATATACAAAGGATTTGAGGAGAGAATAACAATTTAATATGTCTTTTTTTTTTTTTAGGACAAAAAGCACACTTATTAAAAATGTTCTCTAAACGACATGTAATATCTTATCTAACAATATCTTAGCGCTGTGTCCACTAAATTTAAGAGTTTTGTATTTGTTACTTCCAACAGGGACTGTCACTCCGGCTAAGAAGTTAGTTTTTATGTTTGCATACAGATTTTAAGACTTTGATTCCTGTCGCTTTCTAGTTTTAGAACTTTTTCTGCTGACCCACCTGCCTGGTCAGTTCTTAGGAGACTTAGCATGAGGCGATGTCTTTCACACCGTTCTGAGAACTGCTGATTTAGAGAGGAGGGGGAGGATTTCGCCTTGGAGAAGAGACTCATAAAACCAAGTGTTTATCCTCATGAACCATCTCCAAGACCTACACCGTTCTCCAAGCATGCACAATTTATATCTGATGCTGGCCTTCCACACTCTTGAAAAAATACCCTTTCAGCCCCTTTTTGCATTTTCTTCTAACACCATAGGTTTTATCTGGTGTCATTTTCTTTTCTCACAAAACGTTCTTATTATAGAGTGTCCCTGTTTTTGCCTCTGCATTAGTTCCAAATATGATAACGTGTTCTGAAAATGTATGAATTTCTCAGAATGGATCCAAAATGGAAATAGTCTTTAATTTTCACCTTTCAACTGCATTTTTTTCCCCTACCAGATTGGTGTTTTAAAACCACAGCCAGCAATATGCATCCTTTCTCTCAAGCTCATAAAAATGATGTCGCTACCTGCTAGTATCCAGCAAACTATTAAGTCTGCATTTTGAGCATAAAGTAGTTTTCCACATTTTTGTTTAGTTTATGGTATTATAAAGGAAAGATCTGTATGCGTCAGTGGATTTTAATTTCTTAGAATCGTTAAGCTGTTAAGAATATGCCAGCAAACATTTACAGAGCTATTTAATATACCTTCTGCTATTTAATATACCAAATGCTTTTCAGAGAAATGCAATTTAAATATTGTGCTTAACATATTTTACTAAAAAAACAGAAATATTGGACTATTGTTGTATAATGTCATTGTGTGTTGTTTTATATCTATACAATATGTAACGCTATATTAATGGAGACTATTGCTATATGACAGAGAGGCCTGGCCTCTTCCAAGCCCAGAGCCTGTGGCCAAGAAGCCCAGTCCCAATATTGCTTCTGACTGTGCAGCTCGGGACAGTCTTTCACACCTTGGCCACGGGTTTCTATTGGTAACATAGAGACAGTGATACTCACCTACCTCAACAGGCTGTTGTCGTGGTAGGAAATATTTATAATTTGTTTTGAAATCAAAAGAACCTATATAAATGCTAAGCATTATAATGTACAATCTTTTTCTTGAAATAATCTTTGTGGTATGCTGATAGAATCGACACCAGGTCCTCCCTGAGAACGCAGAAGAGAAAATAAATCCACAGTTTCCAGTCACACTTGTGGATGAAAATAACATAGCAACCCATGAACCCTGGTGGAGATCTGGATTGTCAACATTTTGATGGAGCTTTTTGATGGGTCACTTTGGCATAAGCAACATCAACAAAAAACTAGACATTGTTCTAGGGATTATTCTTTCAGACCAGCATATGCACGTGTTTTCAGAGCAAGGACAACCAATCTCAATTATACTCTTGCATTTTTAGAGATTTGATTTCTAATATGCCAAAAAGAGTGATGGGGGAATATATGAATCTTATCCAGTGGCTTCACTCAACGAAGAATGGCTGTTGTTGGTCAGCTAGTGATTACATAATTTCCTTTCTCGTTGTTTCCAAGTATTGCTTCACTGGATATTTAACCAGCCAGTCAAGAAACTGGAAGGGAGATGTATTTTTAAGGGTAGCATGTTTTTATGGCTGATTGGGGGATTCTCAATGAAGACTCTAAATATTTACTGTATACCCAATCCTTCTTTGAGTTGGGAGTCAACCTGGTAAAGTAAAGGTAGCTTTGGTGATGACTTAAAAAAAGAAAGAAAGAAGAGAGGAGATAAACCAATCTATCAAGTCCACCTTTGAACAAACATAAACACCCTGAGTTGGGTTTGAAAAGCACATCGAAGGGGCGAAAAAATGGTTGCTTTCTTGTTAGTTTGCGAGTTGTCCACAACCATGAGATGAGCGTGGGTTTGGTGTCACGGGCCCCTTCTCTGTCACTCTCTTGCATGTGGTAGAAAAACAGAACATCATCCTTTATGAAATGACCTTCATTGCCATTTCCTTCTGAGTCCCATCAAAATGGGAGTACCAGAAATTGTGTCCCAGGGTGACCTGCCATGCACCAGTGGCAGCAGACTGCAAGCGACATTGTCGGGGTAGTCTGGGTGGCAGTAGAAACAAGACCCCTGACTCCCTGAGGCAGCGCCAGCCTGCCGTAGCAGCCAGGAAATGCAGACAGAGTCATTAGTGGGTCTTTGTCTCCTAAGAAAACATTTCATTCTGCAGAACTTTCTGTTTCATTTGGATGATTTATCTACCCCTTTAAAGGTGGCCTTTCTCTCCTTTAGACTTTGTGTCTGTGCTAAATAGACAACCAACTTCCATTTCTTCCACACCCAGATATCCCAGGAATTATTTCTCAATAGGAAAAGAATGCAAAACAGAAAACACGTTCACTTGAGACGTGAAGGATGTGCATGTCAGAAATTATAAGAAAGAGGGTGATTACTAACCTCCATTTTTTCCCCCGTAAACATTCCAGGTATTATTTTCCAAGGGGAGAAAAAGAAAAACACAACTTAAGACTGTAGTTTGGATTTCTGGGCCGCTAACTCTAACCTAGTGCCTTATTTAATCTTGTATTGATTTCAAATAGTGATTCACTATATGGGACTATTTCTGCTTACTGTGGAGTCCAATATGACCTTCTGATGGGCCGACCAGTTGAAAACTGGCATATGAGCACCAATGGCTTTTATGCAGCCTGCTCTCTCCCCAAGCCACACAACTTTTATCACCCCCAAATCAAATCATCAGTGGCACTCACAAATATCAATACTGTTGGCCTCCACTGCATTGTCACTGGCCACTGTTATATCAAATAATTGAATCAGAGCTTATCAAGCCATTGGAGAGAAAGTGGAACATTTTGGGATTATATCCACTGTCTGTAAATGCCACACTTTGGGTACCTGAAAATGACAGAAGCAAGGCCCGCTGAAAATGTCCCCAGATCCCTAAAGAAACTTGAAGAGAGATGCTTCGTAAACTTCCAAGGTCCTGTGGGACATAGAATGAAAACTAGTGTCTTTAAAAAGTCAAAGCAGACTCAGCAAAAGAAAGAAAA
This sequence comes from Galeopterus variegatus, assembly GCF_000696425.1. NCBI lineage: Eukaryota > Metazoa > Chordata > Mammalia > Dermoptera > Cynocephalidae > Galeopterus > Galeopterus variegatus. The sequence continues at coordinate 114,182 of NW_007727768.1, read as the reverse complement.
CGTGTAGAAAAATTTTGCATTCGTGTAGCTCCAGGCACCACTTTTTTCATTCAGGTTGTGTCTGTACTATTGTCTCACTTCTGATTTTGTTCTGAGTGAGATGGATCTGATCACATTTTTGGTTGATCTTACCATGTGAAAAATGTGTGTTGTTAATTCAGTTTATTATTTGTTAAAAGTGCCTCTATGAACCGGGACTGACAGAAGCTCATTTCCCATCAGCCTGTGGCTATTTTTAAGTGACTTTGATTCATTCTGAGTTTTGTGTTTTTAGAAACTTTTATTGAACTAAATTCCAGGGCAGAAAAATAAGATTATAAGACTTTCTTGATAAGATCAGATCCAGGGATCATCTGCCTCAGGAATTCTATCCTAGAATCTGCCTTTTTATTTTTTTCATGTGTATGACCATTTGTGTGCATTTCTCTGTCCAAAATCCATTCCATTACTTTTAACATGTGAGGATATAAAAATCTGCCTTTACTTGCAATAGAAAAGTCATCTCCTGTAATGGAAAATATTTTGCTATTGGTTATTCAAACTCAGTCCCTTATAAACATACCCATATATTGTGGACAAATGTTCAATTATTTTCCCCCTGTGATTATTCCCAATGAATTGGTGAACTTTTAAGCCTTTTAAAGGAGAAATTAATATAACTTTCATTTGGACTAAGGTAGATTGGATAAATAAATCCATATTTAACATTTTCCCATTTGCTATGAATTAGCATCATTTCCTTTCCTTTTACATGTTGTTAACCAAATATCTGCTTACCATTTTTACCTTATTTAAGACTTAAATTGGCAGAAGATTTTAATAGCCCTGAGATCAACCCCAGCTAACAGCCTATCTTTCCCACTTGAGAGCATCCCCATCCTTGGCCGGATTATGAAGATATTGCTTTTTATGGTGACTAGATAGGTATTCTCCAAAAGTTTCTTGAAACTGTAAACACCGAATTTTCTTATTTTTGACCTCTTAAAAGTCTTGTACTTACAGAGTTCTAAAAGTTCACTCATCACTTATGCTTCTTTTGGCAATTTGATGGGGAAAAAAGTGAGATTTAACAGGCTATTAGGCATTATCTTTTGCTGTGTTCAACTTCTAAGCTTCTAATTCTGTTACAAAAGAGATCTTGAATTTTTAGTGTTACTTTATGTAAATAGCATAAACTTGTACCTGGATATATCTATATTATTAACCTTATGATCCCTAAATAAATTGGTGTTAAAGGGCTGAATTCGGGGAAATCATTAAATTCTCAAACCTTTCATATAACCAAATGCTCAGTTTTTTCAGAAGTAAACATTATATGGCTTTTTCATACTGTGAGATGACACATTTCTTTTTCTCCTTAGCTTGATCTAGAAACAAACCAGTAACCAAGCCGTACTTTGATAAGCGATGAATAAGGTAAATGCATCTGGGCTACGGGCCACTGTTTTGTCTATTTGCACAAGGAGACGTCTTTGAAACACTATTGCTGTCTTTACTTTAAAAAGAAAAGTTTGTTCCCAGTATATGTTGATTTTGAGTACATAAAGTGATTATTTTTAATGAAGAAAGACACTATTGCAGAGACCACACTGTCCACCCTGGCCCAGTGACAGGAAAGGTGTTGTGGATACGAGTTCAGCTGCCTCTGCTCTTTCTATGACTAAATCCATGATCAAGTTCACCTGATGTCTTCTCAATAAACCCACGTTGGGCTGGCAGGTTAGCTCAGTTGGTTAGTGTGCCACGTTGTAACACCAAGGCCAAGGGTTCAGATGCCCATGCTGGCCAGCAAAACCCATATTGAATCTCACTTTGAAAGCCACCTAAACCAACTCCTCCAAACGCACAAACTCCCTTCCCACTCAGCCACTCAGAAGTCGACTTACTTAAGCCAAACAGTTAGGAGTGCTTAGTGCAGAGCCTCTCATGAGATCCACACCAGATAAAATTTTCTTGATTCACTACACTGACTTGGAATAGAGGCAAAGTTTTATTTTGTGAAAGTATATGTCTAATGTGCATATGGTGGGTACCCTGTTCATAAAGAGAAGACATGTGATGAGTCATACTTTTTTTTAAAGCTGTCATTTGAGAGTTTAGCAAAGGCTTAATAAAGCAGACTTTCTGAATCTGCATTAGTTAATAATGATTTGATTTGATAGCAGTTTCTGAATCCTACAATTTCATGGGGTTTTTTAATTGGGCTGACGGTTTGATGAGAGACAATTATGTGCGAGGAGTTCATTAAATCATAGCAAGGATAAAGGATATTTGTGATTTATTTTTATTTCATATGAGAGAAAAATAAGGAAGAGGAAAAAATTCTCCTTTTGTAAAATGGATATCTGGCTTTCAAAACCATTCCTTTTGGCCTTAGACATGTTGAAAAATTAATTTTTCCTTTATGGGCTCTACTGTTTCCTGTGAGTAGAAAATTCTGAGGAATAATTGAGACATTCTGAGCTCCTTGTAAGACACAAACATAGACAAACCTGATTTCTATGAGTGTTCCCACATAAGTGCACAGTTGATCTTGGGAATATGACCTAATTCCCAAGATTAAAGTGTTGAAATTATATGTGACTTTACAATACGGAGGATGAAGATCTTTAAAGACAACTCAGAAAATATGATCCAAAAACATTCATGTAAATCAGAGCTTAATCTACAACGTCGCTTACTTTTACTTAACTGTGGAGATTATCTGCTTCTTTAGAAAGTGCATGTCATTAAAGACAACATCCCAAAAAATGTAATAAAAGAAAGGTTTCATCATAGATTCAGGAAAGTTATGGTATTGATAGAGTACTTTGAAAATCTCTGTGGGAAAGTGTTGCTGAGAAACAAAAGCTGTTTTGTCCCCAGCAATAAAGCTACACGTTGTTATCCATATTTCATGGGTGGACCTACAGTTTTCCTGGTGTCCTAGAGAGACCATGCCCATAGCTCCTGCACGAGCAAAACCCTGTTTTCCATCATGTGAGTACTCCACACTGGTCACAGTTGCTTATACCAAGGTTCCATATTTGACTCAAAGGGACTCATTTACAGGACGGGGTGGCCTAAGGAAAGATGTACCCAGCAGTGGTATTCTTCTTTGATGGTACCCAACCCAACCCATCAGAGCCCTACTTTAGGGAGTCTGAATATGAGAGAGAGAAAGTAAATGAAGAGCAACCAAAATAGACACAGTCCCCATAATGGTGCCACCTTGGAGCGGGAATGGCTATTACTTCTGCAGCCAAGACAACCAGAGTTCTTGATTCACCATTTCTGCTGCTCAATGACTGGAGAGAGGACTGACTCTTGAACAATGAGCCTGGACTTTGTAGTTGCTTTTATATCTTCCTTATTTTCTTATGTACTGATGTAAATAAACTCAGATTAACTGAGATAATCTGTATGTCTGTTCTTTACAATCTGGAGGGACCAAACCAACACACTTAAATAGTGAAAGCTTTCCTCATTTCTGAGTGGCTTGGAAGTAAAAGAGGAGGTGAAAGAAACACTTGTCATGTACAACTTGTTTTGGTTAGGTGTGAACTCACGTTGCATGTCTCCATGGTAAATCATGTGGGTCCACTCCATAAAATTCAAATCAACAGTACCCAAATATCCTAGCTTCGTAAAGATGAATTAGAAGCACTGAGCATGGAAATCTCAAAGAAGATCATTTAGGAGATGACTGCGTGAGAAACACAGAGATTGTTAGAGCTGGAAGAAAAATGAACTCTTGAGGTCCAGACCCATTATTTTTCTATATGTAGAAAATGAGACAACACACACTGAGTTAAGTAGAAGCCAATGTCATAAATTTAGATAATGTTTTAAACTGTATATTCTAATGAAAGACTTGATAAATGCACAATTGCTAAGAATATGCTGAATATTGGGTGTAAGTGGGTAGTTGACAGAGATTTGTTCAAGATGAAAATGAAATTCGTCCTAAGAGGTTTGAGGAAGGTGCAGGGGAATTTAAGAAGCCACAGAGGGACTGGAGGAAGCGAGGGTGGGGTCGGGACACATTTGCCTGGCAGCTTCGTTTGGGGAGGGATTAGTAATAGCAGAAGGAAGGTCTATAGTTACTGGTTCTCTTTAGCCTGTAGCCCATTGCAGGCGCTCATTCAAAAGTGAAAAGAATGCCATAAACTACCATTTAATTTATGGGTTAGAAACAAAATTCTGTATTTTGGAGTTTGTCACTTAGACAGTTAGTTTGTAGATATTTATATAAAAAGAGTGCAGGAAATAGAACATTTAAGGAGTCTAAAGTCTGCTGACAGTGATATGTTGTCAAATTGCTCCTGTGTTCGTGTCATTGGGGGTGCCTAATTATGTGATACCCTGGTGTTTGTCGTATGTGTCATTTTGGCTAAGCAACCATCCCTGGTTATTCAGTAACACGCTAGCCTAGGTGTTGCTGCGAACGTGTTTTTTGGTTATCATTAAAGTCTGTAATCAGTTTTTTTAAGTTAAAAAGAGTGCAGGAAATAGAACATTTAAGGAGTCTAAAGTCTGCTGACAGTGATATGTTGCCAAATTGCTCCTGTGTTCGTGTCATTAGCGGTGCCTAATTATGTGATACCCTGGTGTTTGTCGTATGTGTCATTTTGGCTAAGCAACCATCCCCGGTTATTCAGTAACACACTAGCCTAGGTGTTGCTGCGAACGTGTTTTTTGGTTATCATTAAAGTCTGTAATCAGTTTTTTTAAGTAAGGAAGATACTCCTTGATAATCTGAGTGGGTCTGAATCAATCAATTGAAAGGTCCTAGGAGCAGAACTGAGGCTTTTTTGAAAAAGAAAAAATTCCACCTGGGGCCAGCAACATGAGCTCCTGCCTGAGAGTTCCAGCCAGCCCTTCCTAGTGGGCTTCCCAATGGAGTTCAGACTTGCTGAGCAGCCCCACAATCACGTAAGCCAGTTCCTTTCAATAAATCCATCTCTTTCTCCCTTTACACATGTGCACACGCTGGTTCTATTTCTATGGAGGAACCCTGGTACAGACAGTAATAAGCAATCCCCAAGTCTTAGTGGTTTGAAGCCACAAAAGTTTGTTCCTTGCTCACCCTACATATTAATCATGGGTCAGCAGGGGGTGTTCTGCTCTTTGCGGCCACTCAGGGACCCAAGTTGAGAAAGCAAATGTTGCTGGTCACCATGACAAAGGGAAAGGAGATCGCTGTAGGGTAACACATCATCAATTAAATTCTCTGGCAAGGAAGTAACACAGGTCACTCTGTTCACAATACAATACAGTACAGTACAGTACAAAACAATGCAATGCTGCAATGCAATAATACAATACGCCAGAACTAGCCCTATGATCTTGCCCAGCCTCATGCTAAGAGATACAATCCCACCTGCATTTCTGGAATGGTGGAGAATCAAAAATATTTAGTAGATAGTATTAATGACTGACACAAATAATTACAAAAACACAAACAGATCTCATTGAGCTTCTCATTTAAAGTGAGGACAAGTTCTTGAGGACAAAAAGAATGTTTAAGAATAGTTAAGAATATACAAATTCCAGGATCAGAATGACTCTCTGAAAAAGAATGAATGAAACTGAAAACAGGTCACCCTAACCTTTGGTGTCAGTACCATTAAAAAAAATGACACCTCTCAAAATGTATTCAGTGAGGTCGGCCAGCTTACTTGATTTGATGCTTAGGCAAGGACAAAAATAATCAGAAGTGTAAGGGGTTTCAGTAGGTTTCCTCAATGTGGTCCTGAGTTCCCGGATACTTACTTAGGTAGACTTTGGTGCCTGCCAATATCTAAAATAACAGATAAACAAGAGCATAACCAAAGAGAGGCGTGTTCTCAACTGAGCTTTGTGGTGTGTTGGAAGTCTTCTTGCATCAAGGAGCCGCAGTGCGTCTCGACTTTCATGAACTCACCTCTGAATGTGTGGTATTTTCCTTTACTTTGTAGGTTTACTGCTTACTAACCTCTGTCTTATTTTCTTCATGAGATCAAACCTTCTATTTCTTTTTTTTTTTTTAAAGATGACTGGTAAGGGGATCTTAACCCTTGACTTGGTGTTGTCAGTACCACACTCACCCAGTGAGCTAACCGGTCATCCCTATATGGGATCCAAACCCGTGGTCTTGGTGTTATCAGCACCACACTCTCCCGAGTGAGCCACAGGCCAGCCCTAAACCTTCTATTTCTTTAATACATGTTTCCCTCCCCTATTTACAAATCATGTGTTCCTTACCTGCACATCACCAATTTCTCTTAAAATCATATCCCAGGAGGCATAAGAGCCTTTTAACAAGGTGTCATGTGTTTTCTAAAAAACCTATCTTTCACTGTCATGCATACTGGTCTTTAGGGATGAAAACACAACTAATATTACTGTGTTTTATATGTGGAGTAGCAGATAGGAATGAACCATCCAACATAACTAACATTTATTGAGCTCTGATTCTCTGCAATCCTGGAGTTGTTGATGTGGAACAGACAATAATGAATGAGACAGTGACCCTGCCCTCAAAGGGACTTACGATCTAGTATGGAAAGCAAACCCAAACGTGGAGTCTACCCAGTTTGAGCAAATCAGTTTTGAACATTTGCTTGCTATAGAGTCCTGACCAATTTCATCAATAGAGGTGTAGTTAAAAACAAACCAGTCCAGATGTGTGTTTCCCCAGGGACCCAGTATAATGTTGGTTACAGTGTGGTACTAGTAACACCAAGGTCTAAGGATCAATCCCTGTACCGCTGGCCAGCTTAAGGAAAAAAAAAAAAAAAAAAAACAAGTACATTTATACAAGGGAACTTCAGAAAGTCCCCAGAAAAATGGAATTGAAAGATAAAAGTATGAACTTGATTTTTCAACATAAGCTCCATCAAATTTAAGACATTTTTGTAAGCCATGATACCAGCCATTTAGTTCATCCCTAAAGAATGAAGGATCCTGGGAATTTAACCATATCGATGCGATCTTTTTTACATTATTAATTAAGAAAAATGGGTGACCTTTAAAGATTTTTTAAGATAAGAAGCAAAAAGGAGGGCCGGCCTGTGGCTCACTTGGGAGAGTGCGGTGCTGACAACACCAAGGCCACGGGTTCGGATCCTATATGGGGACGGCCGGTTTGCTCACTGGCTGAGCGTGGTGCTGACAACACCAAGTCAAGGGTTAAGATCCCCTACCGGTCATCTTTAAAAAAAAAAAAGAAGAAGAAGAAGCAAAAAGGGCTGGCTAGTTAGTTCACCTGATTAAAATGCAGACTTACAACCCCAAGGTCATGGGTTTGGATCCCTGTACCGGCAAGCTGCCAAAAATAAATAAATAATTTTTTTAAATGCCCTAGGTTTTCTTTAGAAAATATTTGTTGGTGAAAAGGGAAGGCAGCTTTATTCAGGACTGGTAACCTGAAGAGAGATGGGAGGCTGATCCATCTCCAAGGCTCAGATATACCAAGGACTGGGTTTTTTTGTTTGTTTTTATTTCAAAAAAAGATGACCGGTAAGGGGGATCTTAACCCTTGACTCGGTGTTGTCAGCACCACGCTCTCCCAAGTGAGCCACGGGTGGTCGGCCCTACCAAGGGGTTTTTAAGGAGGTTGAGGGAAGTGAAAAGCGGGAGGAAGGGGGACATGTAAGGGGCCAGGTGCAAATTCTTGCCGAGGCTCTGTCTGGCTTCTGTTCTCATCCTTGATGTTATCTTAGGATCCTGCAGGAGTTTAATTTGCTTTAGGGTAGAATGAGCATAGCTTTATTGATGTCTTCCTTGGTTTCTCAAGGTCTGGAAAAACAGCTCTACCCTCATGTAAGTAATATCATCCTGCCCTGTATCTAAGGTTCAAATGATCAAGTAATCATGGGAAAAGAAGGGAACTCACAGAAATGTGTGCTAAGAAAAGAACTGTCCTTTAAAATTTTTCTAAAGCCCATGCAGTTTTAGGTCCCAAAATGGCTTTAGTCTTGCTCACTCCAACAGTTAAGAAGTGCAATACTATTTTTGCCTGCAAAAAAACAAAACAAAACAAAACAAACCAGTCCAGATGTGTGTTTCCCCAGGGACCCAGTATAATGTGGGATAGTTACGGAAATAAAATGTATCAAAACCAACTGGCCCATTTGATACAGGGCACACCCTTCTCTGTAGACCCGACTGGGTTGTCCCCAAAACCACCTCACTTGCTGCCATTGTCATGAGCACTGGCAGATCAAAGATTAGGGTAGGTGGGGGGAGCAGTCCACCCCCAATTGCAGACAATATAGCACATTTTATACCGAGAATTTAAAAACAGTAAAATAACTAAAAGTCATCTGCTTGTTACTATTACCATGCACTGGTAATAATTCTAGTTTTGTTTGTTTATTTTGTTTTATTTTTGTGGCAGCTGGCCAGTGCAGGGACCTGGATCCTTGACCTTGGTGTTGTGAACACTGAGCTCTAACCAGCTGAGCTAACTAGCCAGCCCGCTAGTAATAATTGTAAACAATATCAGTGATAAAATACTCCTCTTCAAGAAAACAGAACCATGGTTATTAGAGAGGGGACAGGGGGAGAGGAAGAGGTGTTAGGGAGAAATTGGTTAATGGACATAAGGAATGAATGTTTTGTAATGATGAATATTCTAATCATACTGATTTGATAATAATATATCGCACACAAATCCCAATAGTCAACTTTGTACCCTACAAATATGTGTAATCAATTATGTTTCAATTAAAGAGAGAGAGAAAAGAAATACTCCTCAGAAAAAAAGTATTTTTGTTGGCCTAAGTTCTAAGCAATTGACTACACCCAGGGTGGACAGCTCCCATTGTCCTGCTGTGCATGGGTGACATTGTTTTCAATTTCTGATAAACTGTGGAAAAAATTAACATTAATTACCCCCAGTCCCAAGTAGAAACTGTGTGTATTCATTTATTCAACAAATATTTAATAATCATGTATTGTAGTCCAAGTTCTGTGCCTAATGCTGGTCATACCCCAGATAAATAAGAAAGCTTCTCTTCTCAGGGATCTCAGAGTTTAGGGAGAAAAGAAAGAAAACATAAAATGCTACATTAAAAACTCAAAGAGTTGTTCTCTTTCTATAATGATGAAATAGGAAAACAACTAGAAAACCTGGAAAAAAAATTTAATACCACATTTGTTTGAACACATAAGAGATATGCCAAAGCAGAGGAAATTTGCATGGTCAAGGTCTGAGAGAGAGGCACCCAGACATGTGAGTGAGGGGTTTGCAGCCACTTTTCCTCAGATCCATCTGCTGATTCCAGAAGCACAGATGCTAAGCAGAGCTTTCAACATGCTCAAGGGGTTGGAAATACAGTATTGGAAATCTGATCCGCTAAGGAGCATGGGCCCCCAAGAGTCCCCAGGCTTTGGGTCAGAACTTGGAAGGATAATACAAAAGCAGTAAGGATGAATTGGAAACAGACAAGCCCCATCAGAGAGCCACGTGCAAGAAGCAAACAAATATTTTCTCTGAAGACATATAGCATTCAGAGCCTCATCTTATCCCCACCTTTGTGGTATACAACATATGGTACTCAATAAAAAATTACCACACGCCCACAAAACATGAGAAATAACTAATAGGAGAAATAGTCCTATAGGTAATTCAGATAATGGAGAAAGCATACACAGTTTTAAAAATAGCTGTGCTGGGCCGACCCTGTGGCTCACTCGGGAGAGTGTGGTGCTGGGAGCGCAGTGATGCTCCGGGTTCGGATCCTGTATAGGAGTGGCCGGTGCGCTCACTGGCTGAGCACAGTGCAGGCGACACCAAGCCAAGGGTTACGATCCCCTTACCAGTCACAAAAAAAATAAAAATAAAAATAAATAATAAATAAAATAAAATAGCTGTGCTTAATCTGTTGAAGGAATTAAAAGGCAACATTGAGAATTCTGGCAGAAAACTGTGATAAAGAATCAAATTGAATTATAGAACTTAAAAATGTAGAAATGGAAATTAGAAACTCAGTCGATGATTTTAACAACAGATTACAAAAAAAGAGAAATAATAACTGGAAGACAGGTCAGAAAAAAATGTCCATATTGAATAATGGAAAGATGTAGAAATAGAAAATCAAAGCAGAACAAAGACATGTGTGCTATGGTTAAAAGATCTAACATATAAATAATTGGAGTCAAAGGAGGAAAGGAGAGAAAGAATCAGGTAGTTACAGTATTTGAAAATACAAAAGCTGAGAATTTCTAAAATGAATGAAAGATATAAACCCATAGATTCAAAAACTCCTATGAACCACAAGCAAGATAAATACAAAGAAAATCACTCCTGGGCACATCACAGGAGAAAACAGCTCACTATGAAAGACAGTGAAATCAGGCAGAGAAAAAAATACGTATTACCTTCAAAGGAGCAATTATAAAGATGACGCTTGAGTTTTCAACAGAAACAACAGAATCTGGAAGACAATAGAAACAGTGGAATGAATACTAACTTCAAAGTGCCAACGTAGAATTGTTTACCCAGAAAAAAAATATTTTTTAAAAGATGATGATAAAAAAAATATTTTTTAAAAGTTGATGATAAAAAAAATAATTTTCAGGCAAACAAAACTGAGGATTTTGTCACAGACCAAAGGCAATACTAAACGGTCTTCTTCGTGCAGAAGGCAAACGAACCCAGATGGAAGCCCAGAGATGCAAGAAAAAATGAAAATTCACAGAAAAAAGTGAGTATGTGGACACATCCAAGTGAATTTGGACTGTATAAATAAATATTGATTTATTATAGCATAACAAATAGGTATATGGATTTAGATAGAGAGAGAGTGAGAGAGAATTAAAACACATACCAACAATCAAATCCAAGTTGGTGAACTTGGGGACGTGAGGAGTAATGGAGTTAAATTGTTCTAAGAGCCTCAAATTGTCCAGAATGAAGGTATCTACTCATCTCAGATTTTCATAAGTCAAGGATGTATAAGATCATCTCTAGGGTAATCATTAAAGGAATAATAAGAGGATCTGTAGCCAATAAGCTAATGAATGAGATAAGGGAAGATTAGAAAGGAATTAATTCACTAGACAGCCAGAATAGAGAGACAAAGGAACACAGAACGGACCAGACAAATAGAAAACAATAGCAAGAGGGTCTATTAAACCAAATTAATCCATAATTAACTTTATTTTAGAACAAATACCTACCCCATTTAAAAGATAAAATTTTATGATTGAATTTTAAAAAAAAATACAATCCTTTTGCTACTTTAAGAAGATTTGCCTTAACCATAAGGACACAGAGGAGTTGAAAATAAGATAGAAGCATCTTTTTCCTTGTTTTTTCACGACTTTCTGAAAGGCGTATGTTGAATATTTACCCATTGCGTGGGGACCCTGCAGAACACCGAATCCGTAATGAACTAGCCTCATCCGTAAACCTCAGGTGAGGACTTCAGCCTGGAAAAACATTAACCCCTCAAAATTGTAAAGAGTATATGGGTGAGCAAGAAGCAAGACATGAAATATGAGCATTTTGGAGAGAAAATGGTGACGACCACCCAAGCTGCAGAAGAGGGTGTGAATCAAATGGATGCGGGAATGACTGAGCCAAAACTGAGGTCAGCTCTTCTTATGTTTATAAGCTGGTTTCCAGCCCAGCTATGCTTGTCTTTAAATATATATATACACACCAGGTCTGGACCATTCCTTTTATTCTTTTGTAGTCAACAATAAAGAAATCCCAAACCAAAAAAGTTGGCTGCAAAATAGACATTAGCTTTGGAGTATTACTTGTGCACTAGGCATTATCCCTTCGTTTGCTGATAGTTACAGTCACTGAACCGTGAAGTTACACAGAGGCACTTATATAAACATGATTACACCTACAAAACATAAATTGAGTTGACATTTTCAAAAACTAAGATATAAAGAGCAGTAAAAATGCTCCATGACTCTAGCGGGTAAATCTTGAGTATCAGCATTTGGTTCCTAGGGCTGACAGGAAAATAGCTTTCTGGGTAAACGATAGAGCCAGATTAAGAGTCTTTGGAGGAATCAGTTAGTATTTCACAGCATCACCTGCCCTCCATCCTGGGTAGAGGGTGGATGCTAGATGGATCCCTGACCTCACTCTCAATGGTGACAGCTACCCCAGAGACAGTCTTATAGTTTGCCATGTCCCCACAACAGGTGGCCCACAGTAGGCATATAACAGGCAGTTGTTGAATGAATGAGTGAATGAATGAATTAAGCAGCTTTGTTAATGTGTTGCTCTCAAGGCCATGTTCTGATTTGCAAGTTGAAGGAACATGAGAAGTTCAAATACGCCCCCTGCTCCCCAGCACACACCCCTGCCCCCCAGAGCTGCTGTCCCTCCCTGGATTCATCCTGGTTTCTCACCTTTCCATGCTGTTTTCTTCCACTGGGTCTACTGGCTGTCACCAACTTGCCTTTAGAACTCCTCTCAAGGGCCGGCCCGGTGGCACACTGGAGAGTGTGCCGCTTGGGAGCGCGGTGGCGCTCCCGCCGAGGGTTCGGATCCCATGTGGAGACTGGTTCCCGCTCACTGGTTGAGCGCGGTGCGGGCGCAACACCGAGGGTTGCGATCCCGTTGCCAGTCCCCAGTACAGGCGCGACACCAAGGGTTGCAATCCCGTTACCGGTCAGTAAAAAAGACAAAAAAGGAAAAAAAAAAAAAAAAGAACTCCTCTCAAGTGCCCTTTCCTCTTCCCCAACCTCCTTCTACATCCCTCCAGGCTGAGCCCGGTGCTGTCCCACCACACTCCTCAGACGCCCCCGTCACAGCCTTGACCCACAGCTCACTACAACGTCACAGGCGGTGTGTGCCTGTGGGTCCCAGCAGACTGTGGGGGCTTTGAGAGCACCACTGCCTTATCTCTGCTTACCTAGAGCTCAATAAATGTTCATGAGACAACTTAACAAATAAATGTGCCCATGATAGTGAAAGATATTCTAGAACTATGGTATTGGAAAAATGCAGACTTGAATATTGGTTCTGCAATTTGTTAGCTATGTGATCTCAGGCATGTTAATTAACATCTCCAATCCTCTTTTGCATCATAAAAGATCCATCTGAGGTTTAATTTCTGTTCAACTTGAGTCTGCGCACCTGTAAGTCCTTAGGTCACAGTGTCACTTGTGTGGTTCAGCCAGGCTTTTCAGAGACCTCACACGGTGACAGGGTGGGTTTTCTTAAATTTCCTCCACTGTTATTCATAAACACTCTCTTGGGTGACTTCTGCGAATTGACAGTCACACATTCAGTGATCGGTCTTACTAGTTGCTTTATCAGCAGATAATTTATTTCCAAGTAAGTGCTGGTCACTTTACATTAGGCTCCAATTTATCGACTCACCTCAGAGACAGATTTGAATTCATAGATTGAATGTCATTTCAAACTCACATAAAGGCACGTCGCAGCAAGGGCTGTGGACAGACCTCCTGTGCCCTTCGAGGACTGCCCATGTCACCAACAGAATCCCTGTGTCATCCATCGCCTCAGGTCTACATTCCAAGTGCTTGAAATGCTGGGCCGGCCCGGTGGCGCACTGCTACAGTGCGCCGCTTGGGAAGCGCGGCGGCGCTCCCGCCCGAGGGTTCGGATCCCACATACAGACCGGTTCCCGCTCACTGGCTGAGCGAGGTGTGGGAGCAACACCGAGGGCTGCGATCCCGTAGCCGGTCCCTGGTCTCATACGGGGGCGACACTGAGGGTTGCGATCCGTTGCCAGACACGGAAAAAGACAAAAAAAAA
>NW_007727768.1:98858-100047 GCF_000696425.1 Galeopterus variegatus | reverse complement strand
ACACGGAAAAAAAAAAAAAAAAAAAAAAAAAAAGAAAGAAATGCACGGAGCATCTTGATGGATCGTGTTCTTTTCCAGAGCATTTTCCATAAGTACCTCCTTATTTCCCATCTGCTCCTTTTCTCCTCTTTTAACTCTCCCTCCTCTTTCTGTCCTGTGGAGGTGGAGTGTGTGGGGAGCAGGGGACAAGAGAGGTGAGGGAGACATTCTCTGCTCCCTTCCCCGCCCCTTGCCTGAATCCATCTCACTCTTATCCAACTCCAAAAAGGTTCAACAAAACCAAAAACTCTAACCTTCATAGGCCACTTAAACTGGACCCAGCAAATGTTGGACCCAGCCATTCTACCAGCGCTCACAAGAATCCTAAGCTAAGAAGCATGTTGCTTTAGAGTGTTGACCTACAGCAGGGTCTCCTCTGGAAAGAAGCCAACTACAGAAACATGTTCTTTCTTCTCCAGAACATCCTCTCTAAATCCTGTGGTGGCCACTCTGAGGCTGGGTTGAGTATGAAGTCTGAAAACGCACCATGCCTTAGTTCTAGAGGATGCTTAGATGTACAAGACATTCAAGTAGAAAGGACACTTATCCCAGGTGAAAGAGACCCCTTAGAACATTGAGCATGCATATGCACTCAAAATAGAAAGGAGAAAAATAGAACAGCTTCACACTGTCTAACTTCCAATACCTAATTTACAGTTGGGGTTTTCCACACACAAATATATTATTGGACAATTATATACTTTCCTTCTATATCTGAACTGTTTCATTATAACAAACCTTTATACAAGTGCTGAAGTGCACATAATTTAATATGATTTTGAAATGCTGTGTTTTTTGCTAACTTTGGTTTTTAGAAAATGCTACATTTTTACAGTATGTTGATCCATAACACTATTTTTGAGTCCATGCAGAAACTGGGCCAGTATCCTCACACTTTATTTTAATAACTCACTACATAATAGCTGCTAAAATCTATTACTGGATATATTCTGATGAAAAATTTTTTAGACATGTGCTTCGAGAAAAAGATTTTCTTTTGCTTCTTTGAGAAGGAACAGAAGATTTTCTTATCATAGCAATGTTTCTATAATAAAACTAATTGGACATTTTGCTATTTTCTTGCAACAGATCCTATTGGAAACAACTTTTCCAAAGAGTAGGTATGTAAATTAAAGTAATCTAAGCTCCC
>NW_007727768.1:95966-97816 GCF_000696425.1 Galeopterus variegatus | reverse complement strand
ACCCTTGACCTTGGTGGGGAAATGGGTTTGGGGGGGAACTTAGCAGTCTCTGTTTCAGTGAGTGACAGAAATGGGTGAAATGCACTAGTAATGCAGAAGGCATGAACTAGACTAGGAATGTGTCTTAGCTCCCTTTGGCTGCTATAACAAAACACCATAGACTGCGTGGATTATAAACAGAAATTTATTTCTCACAGTTCTGGAGGTGGGAAGTCCAAGATAAAGGTGCTGGCGGATTTGGCGTCTGGTGAGGGCTGGTTTTCTGGTGCATAGACGAGGGCTGGTTTTCTGGTGCGTAGATGGCACCTTCTTGCTGTGTCCTCACATGGCGGAGGGGGTAAGGGAGCTCACTAGGGCCTCTTGGGTAAGATCACTAATCCCATTCAAAGGATTAGTCAATTAGTCACCTCCCAAAGGCCCTATCTCCTAATACCATGACCTTGTGGGTTAGCATGGCAACCTATGAATCTGGGGAGGACACAAACATTCAGACCAGAGCAGAAGGGGAGAAACAGTCTTGCTCCCATTGTCACAGGCCACCGCAGCAGTCTATATATATATATATAGCAAAATTTACCATTTTAACCCTGTCTAAGTGTACAGGTCTGTGGCATTAAGTCTATTTACATTTTTGAGCAATCGTCACCACTGTCTACCTGCAGAACATTTCCTTCATTCCAAGCTGGAACTTTCTGCTCATTAAACAACTCCCCACCCACTCCTCCCCCAGCCCCGATACTACCACTTTCTCTCTCTATGAATTAGACTATTCTAGATACCTCACGTAAGTGAAATCATGCAATATTTGTCCTTCTCTGCCTAGCTTATTTCACTTATTATAGTGTGTCACATACACTTTTGCATACTCCCTGACTGCACTGTACTGCCTACCCAGAGTCAGCTGCACTGTAAGGTTCAAGGCACTGTCCCCGGACTGCCAAGTCTGCCCAAGACTTCTGCCACCAACTATAAAAAGTTAGGGTGTGCTATGAACTGAATTGTGTCCCACCTCCCCCTCCCAAATTCAGATATTGAAGCTCAAAAACTCTTATTTGATTATATTGGAGATGGGGTATTTAAGGAGATGAAGGTTAACTATGGTCATAACGGTGGAATTCTGATCCAAAAAAGTAGTGTTCTTGTAAAACAGGAAAAGGCCTCAAAGATCTATCTTTCCACCATATGAGGGCACGGTGAGAGACAGCCCTCACCAGGAACTGAACCAGTCAGCACCTTGATCTTAGTCTTCCAGCCTCCAGAACTAAGAGAAGATGAATTTCTGCTGTTTAAGCCACCTCGTCTATGGTATTTGATGTGGCAGTTAGAGAGAAGAGTCCACACAAGACCGCCCTTACTTCTAACACCGAGTGCAAGTTCAGAGGGTTTGGAAACCCACTAGAAGGACTCACAGAACTCAATGAAAGCTATTATACTCATGGGTATGGCTTAGTACAGGGAAAGGATGCAAATCAAAACCAGCCAAAGGAAGAGGCACGTGGGGCAAAGTCGGGGAAGATTCCAAACGTGAAGCTTCTGTTGTCCTCAGGACACATCACCCTCCCGGTTTCCACGTGTGACAATACTGCCAACAGGAAAGCTCACTTGAGCCTTAGTGCCCAGAGATTTTATTGGTTGATTGATTGCCAGGTGGTTGAACTCAGCTTTCATGTCACTGAAACCATGTGACCCAAAGCCCCCAACCCAAATCACATGGCTTGCCATTCTGACATGGCCAGTCCCACCCTTAGACTATTAGTATGGCCAGCTTCTGTCCTAAACAAAGACACTCCCATGGCTATGACATAGATTACCTCTCTTACCCCACAGACCTTTCTGGGCAAGACCAATAC
>NW_007727768.1:88511-95193 GCF_000696425.1 Galeopterus variegatus | reverse complement strand
TATTCTAGGAAAGAGAGTTTGGTGGAGCATGGAGAATTGGGCAGAGAGTCAGCGGGAGAAATAAGCAGGTCATGGAAGGAAGGTAGCTCAGTGCCTCCGGTGCTGTGGCCTAAGAGTTTCTTTCAAAATTCATCTCCAATCCCTCATCAGTCATCCTGTAAGTTTTAGTTCAATTTAAATTATCTTTCAGTGAAAGAAATGGATTCTGCATTTAATGAACTTTATAATTGGCACGCTAAATATAAAATATCACACGTTACAACACAGTCCTATTGCCCACATCTAGGACAGAGCTTGTACCGCATGTGATTTGACCCTTGAGTTTTACAATACCAGAAGTGGTCCATGTTCTGTTCTACAAGATGAGCCCCGTGGTCACATGCTTCAATGTCACAGCCATATCAAATTTCTGTTCACGTTTCTGAATGATTGCTCTCGAATTCTCTACAGATCTTGTTGCAGTTGGGTAACAATTGGCTGATCAGCAGTGATGTGTGGACCGTGCTCAGAGGGCCAATGTTCTAGACCAGGGCTTCTCATACTTTGTGTATAAGAATCACCTGGGTTCCTGATAGGATGAAGATTCTGACTTGGGAAGTCTGAAATAAAGCCTGAGATTCTGCATTTTTTAATAAGCTCCCACATGATGCTGGTGGTACTAGACACCTGCTTCCTATTTCACTGAGAAAAATAGAAACAACCAAAAGAAGATTTGCACCTGTTCCCACCCATCCATCCACTTACACGGTGTTCCTATCTGTACCCCCTCCTTGTCTATGGGTAAATTATATTCTTATCTAAAACCAGACCCTGCACTTGTGAGCTAGAGCCCATCCCTCCCTATCTCAGGGATGTCACTCCAAGAAGTGCTCTCATCTTTCTGCCATCACGTGTCCCCCTCTTTATCGTAACGTGCCCATCAGCATTAAAACATGCAATAATATTTCCATCTTAGAAACACAAACAAGGGCCAGCCTGTGGCTCACTCAGGAGAGTGTGGTGCTGATAACACCAAGGCCGCGGGTTCGGGTCCCATATAGGGATGGCCGGTTCACTCACCAGATGAGCATGGTGCTGACGACACCGAGTCAAGGGTTAAGATCCCTTTATGGTCATCTTTTTTTAAAAAAAAAAAAAAAAGAAAAAAGAAACAAAAACAAGACCCTCCCTCATTCCCACACCCCCTGCCAAGAACCTCCCCATTTCCCTTTCCCTTGATTGCAGAACTCCTCAAAAGAATGTTCTTTCTATCTCCAGTTCCTTTCTTCTGGTTCTGCCTTGAACTTACCCCAATCAGCCCGTCACCCACACCGTTCCACCCAGACAGCTCTTGCAAGGTCCCAAATGATGTGCACATAGTTAGAGACGATGTTCGATTCTCAAACACATCCCACATGACCTCGCAGCTCATCTGCCCGACCGACATCTCACTCCTCCTGGAAACAGTCATCCTTGGGCTTCTGGAACAGCGCTCTCACTTGGTTTTCCTCCTTGTCTGACATCTTCACTGGATCCTTCTCATCTCAACAATCTCTTCATTTCAGAAGGTTCCAGAGCTCAAATCTTGGACCTCTTCTCCTTCCTCTCTTTTCTCTCTTCTAGGATATGCCTTGATGTGCTGCTGACTCCCCAAAGTATGTCTTCCGACCAGACCTCTCCCCTGAACAATGGACCTGCTCACACAGCGTGTGCACTCACATGTCTCGCAGGTAAGTCAAGGGTGACACGTCTAAAGCTGAACTTCTGATCCACCTCCCAAGTGGTACAAGTCATCCTCAGCTCTCACCCGGGTATCCTCAACTCTCACCCGGGTCACTGAAACAGCCTTCAAGTGATCCCCTTGCTTCCATTCTTGCCCCTACAGAGTTTCTTTTCTTTCTTTCTTTTTTTTTTTTTTAAAGATGACCGGTAAGGGGATCTTAACCCTTGACTTGGTGTTATCAGCACCACGCTCCCTGGAGTGAGCCACGGGCCGGGCCATACAGAGTTTATTTTCAAAACAGTAGTCAAAGGCTTGCCAGTTAATTAGAGCATGGTGCTGATAACACCAAGTTCTAGGTTTTGATCCCTGGCCCCGCCAGCTGCCAACAAACAAACAACATAGTCAAGGTGATCTTTCAAAACATGAGCTTGAACAGGTCACCCCTTTTCAACCGTGTCCCATCTAAGGTAACTCGCAGTATCAGATTATCAGGTCAGATTAACATGGATTAGAGACTTTACCTAGTGGGAAGCTTTACTGATAATTTAAAAGGATGCATAATGCAGAAGCACAGGCAAAGCAGGGAAAGGTATGGGATGCAATGTGGCCCCAGCACATTAGACACGTGCCCTCAGGCCCAGAGTGTTACATACAGTCTCTAAGCAAGGTTTGCGGGTCACCTCACACGCAGGAAGTGTTGGGTAATGAAATATCTCCATTTTAAACTCAGATCATTACATGGAGCCCTCATTTCCAAGGAGTCATGTCTCATAAATCCATAGATTCTACATTGGCATACCATAAGCAATCCCAGACCAGGGATATCCTGCCACAACCCTCCCTAAAGAACTCTCTTCCCAACAAATATCATTTGCCATCATCTGATAATATTACACACTTTACTTAATTTGTCAATTGTCTTTCTTCCTTCTTAGAAGATAAGCCCCATGAGGGCAGCAATGTTTACTGATCTATTTATTCTGTGTCCCCAGAGCTGAGAAGACTGCTTGATGCATAAGCATTTGAGTGATGTTGAATTAATCTGCAGGACCTGGAGGTCCCTGTACCTCCTCTCCCTCCAACCAGGCCCTGGGATGACAGCTCCGTATTAAGTCTGCGCACAGGCACAGGGAGAATGCAGGTCTGTGTGGAAGTTTCCCCTTCTTGTTTCTAGAACTGACTGCAGCTCTCTCCTCAACTCATTTTGTCTCTCCTCCAGCATTGCAGATAAGGTTTGGAAGGGCTTTTTGTGCCTTTACCCATTTCATGCTAAATCTCAACAGCTGACTCAGTTCTACTCTACCCAAGAAAGAGAAAAGGTACCTAGTGTCACATTAGGCAAGTCATGAGGTAAGACAATCGTAAAGCCTTTGTCACAGGCACCTACAAAGGGATCATTTGATGTTACTGTTCTTTCTATTATTTATGTTTTGTGCTACATGAGATCTTAATACATCTCAAATAGCAAAAAAATGCCTTGTGTCTGTAATTCCATCCCATGCACTTGGCCTTGTGAGTCAACATCCACAGGCGTGAAGAATGGATAAGGCCAGAGAATCCCAAAGATTGGTGCCAGGACCTGAGGATGGAGAGCACCTCAGTGTTTGCTTTGAGTGCAGGAGGCCTCCAGGGACGTGCCCATGTGTCCTCTGGCTCCATTTGTCTTTCTTCCGACCTATCTCAACAGTCGTGAGCCAATAGAGTGTCCTCTATATGGGAGTGTGCTTACGTGACCTAAGATAGCCAATGTGCCATAGAATTCCAAGACAGCAAATAGTCTAGGTGGCAGGGCACTGGTGACCTTTGTTGGCTTGTCCTATATACTAACTTTCCAGCTGGAGACACAGAGGCTGTGTTTTTGCTTATTCCATATTATCTTTTGGTACCCAAAAAGAAGTAAAATTGAAACTAAAGGATCAAAAACAGGTAGAGTTGTACTTATCTCAGATATTCCTACTGCTGCCCAACCCCAGATGCTAAGGCACTTTTCATCTCCCAGGGGGCCACAGACCTTCCCTTTCCCCCGTCTCTCACAAGAAGAATATTCAGGGGCCAAGAAGTGGGGGCACCACTGGTTTGTCCTTCCCCCAAAACTAAAACTTCCATGTCCCTCAGTCACTTTTACTCCCCTTTCTCAATTTCAAGCCTAAATGGAGAATCATTTCTTCAACATGAAGGCCAATTTATAGGATATATCTAGAAAAGAAAAACTCCACTCACCTTAGACCGTGAAGTGAAGCTCTTGGGCCAGTTACTATAAAGCAGCATCTAACATTCAACAGGTATTGAGAACATAAATGGAATCATAGCTAATCTATGTGGGACACACAGAAACTGTACATGCTCTTGACAAGAGTCATCTCATTTAATCCTTATGACAACACTGTTATATAAAGATCAGAATTATGAAATGATGGGGAAATGGGGACCCAGAGAGTTTAAATAACCTTCCAAGATCACTTAGTTATTCTGTAGCAGAATCAGTGCTCAAATTGACCTCTTGATGATTCCAAATTTTGGGTATTTACATACTGTGCTTGCTGCATATTGTAATATGTGCTTAGCTAGGGTGGCGATGGCTAGGGATAAAAACTAAATAAAATTCAGTCTCTGCCATCTTGGAGTGGTAATTGAATAGGAGAGATCTATGCGTATTATAGTAAATGTAATTAAAAGTATCCATGGGAGGGAGGGAGGTTTCGGTAACGGGCCACAATAATCAACCACATTGTATATCGACAAAATAAAATTTAAAAAAATAATAATAATAAAAAATAATTGTAAAAAAATAAATAAATAAATAAAAGTATCCATGACCATTTCTTGAGCACTCACAAAGTTCCTGTCACTAAGCTAGTCCTGAGATACTGCAGTAATTCAGACTATAGTCCCATTCTTCAAGGTCAGTTTGATGAAATAAAAACAAAACAGGAGTCAGAGGGCAGCATTATTAATTACCCTGGTTAGGATGGAAGAGGGAGTCAGTGGGAAGGGAGAGAAGCTCAAGGCAGCAGAGAAGAGATGGCATTTAAATAAAACTTTGCAGGATGCTGGCAGATGTGGTAGAGACGAAGGTGTTTGAGCCAGAATACACTGCATGACCATTGTCATTGAGGTGGGGATGCATGACTGGGCATATAAGAACAATGATCTGTCATATGTGGAATGGTTGAAGGTAGTGTGGACATTTGCCTAGAGGGCCCTGATAACTATCTTCAAATGTTTATAGATTGTTTAGATGGAAAAGGGATTCAACCTCAGTATGATTGAAACTAGAATTGATGGAATGGAGCTCCAGAGATCTTAGCTGAATAGAAGGAAGAACTTTCCAGCAGTAGAACTGCCTAAGAAAATTCAGAATTTAGGGCCGGCCCATGGCTCACTTGGGAGAGTGTGGTGCTGATAACACCAAGGCCATGGGTTCAGATCCCTATATAGGGATGGCCGGTTAGCTCACTTGGGAGAGTGTGGTGCTGACAACACCAAGTCAAGGGTTAAGATCCCCTTACCAGTCATCTTAAAAAAAAAAAAAAGAAAAGAAAATTCAGAATTTAAAAGGCATTGTCCTTCACCAAGGTAGACCACATCCTGGGCCATAAAACACATCTTAACAAATTTTGTAAAGAGTAGAAATCATACAATGTTCTGTCAGACCACAATGGAATTCAACCAGAAATCAATAACAGAATGATAGATGGAAATCCCCCCAAATTTGGAGATTAAACAACAAACTTCTCAATAACACATGGGTCAAAGAAGAAATCACAAAAGAAATTTTTTACTATTTTGAATTGGATGAAAATGAAAGCACAACTTACCAAAATTTGAGGGATGAAAGGAAATCAGTGCCTAGAGAAATGTATAGCATTGAATGCATATATCAGAAAAGAAGAAAGATCTAAAATCAAAAATCTAAGCTTCCGCATTAGAAAACTAGAAAAAAAATAGCAAATTAAATTCGAAGTAAGAAGAATAAATGAAGTAAAAAAATTAAAGCAGAAATCAATGAAATTGAAAACAGAATCAATAGAGAAAACCAGTCCATTTGTTACAGTTGAGAAAGCTACACAGATGCATCATTATCACCCAGAGTCCATTAGGGTTCACTTTGGGTGCTGTACAATCTATGAGTTTTGACAAGTATATGAAGACATTCTCACCATTATAGTATCTTCCTGCCTCTATAATTTTGCCTTGTCCAGAATCTCATATAGTTGGCATCACACAGTATGTGGTCTTCTCAGACGGGCTTCTTTCACTTTGTAACATGCATTTAAGTGTCTTCCATGGCTTTTCATGGCTTTGTAGCTCATTTTTTCAGCACTGAATGTACCACAGTTTGTTTATCTATTTACCTACTCAAAGATATCTTGGTTGTTTCTAAGTTTTGGCAAATATAAATCTGCAAAGACACTTTCATTTTTTTCCTTCAGAATCAGTAAACATTTTATTTATTTTTCACGTCTTACTGAGTTGGCTAAGACTTCCAATATGATGTTGAAAAGGAGTGAGGAAGGGACATCCTTGCCTAATAGAATGAGTTAGGAAATATTCCTTTTGCTTCTATCTTCCGAAAGAGATTATAAGGTATTGATGTAATTTCCTCCTAGATGTTTCGTAGAATTTACCAGTGAACCCATCTGGGCCTGGTGCTTTCTGTTTTGAAAGGTTGTTAATTATCAATTCAATTTCTTTTAATAGATGTAGGCCTATTGTCCATTTCTTCTGTGAGTTTTGGCAGATTATGTCTTTCAAGGAATTGGTCCGTTTTATCGAGGTTATCATATTTATGGATATAGAGTTATTCATAGTATTTCTTTATTATCTTTTTAGTGTCCATGGGATCTGTAGTGATGTCTCTCTTTCATTCATGGTACTAGTCATCAACATTCTCTCTCTTTTGTTCTTAGTTAGCCTGGCTAGAGGGTTAATCATTTTATTAATCTCTTCAAAGAACCAGCTTTGGACTGTACTGGTGGG
>NW_007727768.1:86118-87583 GCF_000696425.1 Galeopterus variegatus | reverse complement strand
CTAGAGGGTTAATCATTTTATTAATCTCTTCAAAGAACCAGCTTTGGACTGTACTGGTGGGGATGTTGATGATGGGGAGACTATGCATGTGTGGTGCAGGGATATCTCCCAATATTCAATATTCTGCTCAATATTGCTATGAACCTAAAATTGCTCTAAAAATAAATTCTATTAAAAAAATAAAAGTCACTGTGCTAAGAGATTTTCAGATGTAGGCTGACACAAATGTGGCAGGGAACTGTTAGACGTCGTAAGGAGATCCTTGCTACCGACTGTGTGGTGTGTAGACCTGGGAATTTGCTAGATATGCAGAAACTTAGGCTCCATTCCAAGCTACTGAATCCGATCAGCATTTAAACAACACTTCCAGGTGATCTGTGTGAATGTTACAGTTTGAGAAGTATTGCTGTGGATAGACGATCTTTGAAGTTCCCAAACCTAGGATTTTGTGCATGGTGGGAAATGAAACAGGAAAAGGAGTTTGTGATGAAATCAGAAGAATCTTGAATTTAATGCTAAAGAGTAAAGACTCTTTTAGGCATCAAGGTAGGGAATNAAAAAAAAAATATGGGGAAGGGAAGAGCATTTATTGTTCTTATGAACCTTTGTATTATTTGGCTTATTATAACAGGTATGTACGATACCTGTCCCCACCACTACCATGATCACTTAAAAACAAAAACCCCAAACCTGTAAGGTGCTGGTTAAACAGAAGAAAGTACCCACTTTACTCATGGTTTTTCACTTGACATTCTTTGTCATTAGCAACCCAAATTATTATTAACCATTCTCCTGGAAGATTTTTTATCTCCACTGCTCAATGGTGTGTAACAGCTGTTTACTTAGAGAGACTAAAAGACAAATGAGGGAAGAAAGCCTGGTTGTCAGATATGACAAATTCCTACAAGAAATACCTTTTCCTGCTCACCACTTATTCTGTTTGGGGGTTTGCTACATAGCACATTTCTAGGAAAAGACATATCTGCTTAAGTGCTCTGGAAGGCTGTATCTCCCAAGTGCACCAATTTTCAATACTGGGGACAAGAAGACTAAACACACCACTGCAACACACTTTAATCTTGCAAAGGATTTGCACATAATTGTCACAATTGCTGTCACTGCAATCTATGGTATATATTTAAAGGCAGATAATACTAGTCGCAGTAGCCTTACAGTTTTGTAGATTAAGACTGGGGATCTCAGAGACATTAATTCAGAGGAAGCATGTGGGAACTTCTCCATAACACTAGCCACTCTTGAGTAAACTATATTCAAAAACATTCACATGTGAAAAAACAAAAATAATGATCTTACAATTTATTACACTATGAAACAATCCCATGGCATTAAATATAAGAATAACTGCTGCTCTGTAAGCACATGCTATATGCCAGTCACGGCCCTTGCATTACTGCTCATCTTTACCTGCAAGGTAGACATTATTATCCTCAATTTAGAGATAAAG
>NW_007727768.1:82393-85748 GCF_000696425.1 Galeopterus variegatus | reverse complement strand
AAAGTGAAGTCCCTAATGCTTAAGTGCTGTACCCATGATTACAACTTGCAATGCTGAATTCATGTCCAGCTTTAACTTCCAAGCCCATGTTTTGTCCCCTCCAACACAGCTTCTCACCACAAGTCCCCTTACTACTAGAAAGTTCTGGTATTGCAGGAGGAAACATCTGTCCCAAAGGTGGTCTCATCTCATCCAGGCTTCAATGAGACTGAGCTATTTCCATGGTCCATTGTCTGAGATTTTTATCCTTTGAATAGAGCTGGCAGATCTCTTTCTCTTGTCAAGTTGCAAACAGCTGGTGTTGGTTGAATTCATTTCTTTCCAAACCACAAAACAGGTTTCCAAAGTGGAATTCAAATTGTGTCTCGAGGTTATACTGTATTGATTTTTTCCCCTAACAACTATCCACCCCACCTACTCACTGAATTCTTGGCTGCATCAATATTCATTATGTGATTTAGAGAAAAAAAAATACTAGAGCAAAAGCAATTTATGATGTCTTGCCTGATCACTAACAAAGATGGATGAGACAAAGGCCAATGCATTAGTGCTGGCAGACAAATGTTTAAAAGCAGTTGGCTTCTATACTTGGAGTTTCCATGCTCTTCTATAGATGGCAAATGATGCTGTAGGGTCTGTGTGATACATTCTGAGCCTGAGTCATCAAAGGAAGCCTATGCTTGGTGAAATACAGATTCTGAACTCGGCCAGTATTTAACAGAGCTGCCCCTGAAAATTCATTATTTAAAAAATGGGATCTGAGGGAAAGGCCTTCCTACCTATTCCCCCAATCACCACCCCTTCCCACTCCCCCAAAAAACTTACAGCAGAGCCTGCAGGATTTGCAAGCTCTTTGTGATTTTTAGAGAGGAGATATAAAAAACCCAAAAAGTCAAACCAAACAGCTCATGAGACCAAGCATTACTCCACTGTAGGTAGGAGGTCAAGCATCACAGTTGTGGGTATAAAGGGAAAGACTGCATGAAATCGTCAACATTAAGCAACAGTACCCAAGAGAGACTTGAGATTGGGGAGTAGAAGCTCTGCACCTAAGCAGGTGTCCTGTTAGGGTGGAAGGAGCAGGGGCTGTGGGCACAAGGTTGACCTTGGATGCTTGGCCAGCTGCTTTACTGGCTGGATGTCAAACAGCAAATCCATTCTTTCTGAGTCCCAGTAACTTCATTTGTAGAGAGAGAATAAAGCCTTTGTTGCCTGGCATTGAGTACTTGTGGCAATCAAATGAGGTAATGCATTGGAAAGCCCTAAATAAATGCTATCTATCATAAGACTGAAGAAAGGCACTTGTTTTCACCCAGGGCCAGGAGGGTAGCAGAGTGACATTCTCCACGCAGAAGGTCGGTGTGATTTTCACTCTTGATCATGCCTTCAGGTGAGGCTGCACGTGATGCTGAGTCATCATCAGGAGGAAGAGTCTCTATGATTTAGTCTTCTTCAAGATCACGCATCGGGATGAAACATATTATATTAGCAATTGGAGCCAGAAGTTCTCAGTGGGGCAGAGGAGGCATTTTTTAAAAAAATACCTTAACCAGCAGCATGGAGGTGGGTGGACCTCTGAGGACATGGGCCAGCAGGTAAACCTCTGCACATGGGATGGGGAGTGATCGTGGGGGCAGGGGGTGCCATCTGTGAGATGAGGGCCAAGACACACAGAAGCTGGCAGGAACCACGATTTCAGCAATGGCTGAAGGATTTCCAAAGAGAAATAGTTGACCGTGCATTTTCAGTTGCTTGTGTTGCTGTGATATAAATCTCTCTGCTGCCTTCAGTTCTCCATAAATCATCTACACTCATAAATAAATGTCCTGAGACCATCTAGTTCAGTGAAAGCAGGAGCCTCAAGCATAGGTGACCACGAGAATATAAGCCCTGGGAATCCCTGGGCGTCTTGGGGAGCACTTTGAAAGGGGCTGCATCATTGAGCAGGACGAAGTGACCTCAGCCGACCCCTGAGGTACCACGCACACGCTTCTCTCTCCAGCCCAAGACAAACCCACTGATCTCTCGGGAAGACTGAAAGGCACGGATTGATGAAGGAAGCGTAATCACAATGTTATAAACTGCATGTTGTGTCCCCTCCCAAATTCAGATGGTGAAATGCTAACCCCCAGTGGGATGGTATTCAGAAGTGGGGACTTTGGGAGAGGATTAGGGCCAGAGGAGGCCACAAGGGTGAAATCCCCAGGATGGGGTTAGTGTCCTCATAAAGACAGAAAGCGACTAGGGCTGAGCAGTCTCTCTGTGTGTGCACCAAGGATGACCGTGGGGGGACATAACCAGGAAGAGGGCCCCAGCCAGAACCCGACCCCAATCCCTGATGTTGGACTTCCAGTCCCCAGAACTGAGAGAAAGACGCATCTGTGGTTGAAGCCACTCAGTCTATGGTATTTGTCACAAGCCAAACTGACAGACACAAGCCAGAAAAACAGCAGACCCCAAATGAGGTTTGGTACAAAGTAGCCACACACCTCACAGCAGTGGGTTAGGGGCCAGGCAGCATCCCCAGGGGTCCTTGATCCTGAGACCACTCCTGCTCGCCACAGTCATCTTTCTGATCATGGCCACTCCACTGAAGCTGCTCCAACCAGTTTCACAAAATAGCTCCCTTTTTAAGCCTGCAAACCAAAAGACGAATAAAAAACCACACAGGGGAAGGACATTGTGTATACTGACATATATGAATATTCATTAAGTGCTCAGTCGAGTGTGGTGACATTATGATATGTGCATCTTGGTTTTCGTCCATGTTTCCTGGTTTGTTGTAACTTTGCCCCAGCTTTCTGTCTTGGAGCTGGCCATAAAGAAATTCTCTGACCTCCCTTAGCTGATCATAGGTCAGAAGACCCCTGTTCCAGAAGGGGTCCCGCACCATGCCCGGGAGGAAGGAAATGCCGCACAGAGAGGCCGAGAAGAATCTGGACAGGCTTGTGGGGTTCCCCACCCAGGCTGTTAGTGCTGGATCAGACCCTTTTTGTCTAATCACATTTCTACACGACGGTCCATGCTTCAGTCATGCCTGTGTCATGAAGCTCCCATAAAAACCCAAAAGCACAGGTTTCAGGGAGCTTCTGGATAGCTGAATACGAGGAGCTTCCTGGGGTGGGGGGGTGAGTGTGGAAGCCCCTCACCCTCTCCGCATACTTCATCCTGTGCATTTCTTCACCTATATCCTTTGTAATAACATTTATAATCAACCAGTAAACGTGTAAGTATGTGTTTCCCTGAGTCCTGTGAGCCACTCTGGCAAATTAATTGAACCCAAGGAAGGGGTCGTAGGAACCCTGATGTATAGCTGGTTGGTCAGAAGTTCCAGAGGCCCAGACTTGCAACTGGC
>NW_007727768.1:79180-82182 GCF_000696425.1 Galeopterus variegatus | reverse complement strand
TAGGAACCCTGATGTATAGCTGGTTGGTCAGAAGTTCCAGAGGCCCAGACTTGCAACTGGCATCTGAAGTGGGGGCCAGTCTTGGAGACCGAGCTCTCACCTCGTGGGATCTGACGCTGTCACCAGGTAGACAGTGTCGAAATTGAATGGAGGACACTCTGCTGGTGTCTGTTGAAATTGCTGGCTTGCTTGCCTGGGGGAAGCAGTCCCCACACTTGGTCACAGAAGGCAGTCTTTTGTGTTGATGATTGTTGTGCTGTGAGAATAGAAAAAAACACGGTTTCCTGGTGTTTTTCTCATTCACATGGGTGTTAGGCAATTTACTCATTCATAGCTCACTTGGTCCTCAAAAGAATCCATTATTTTCCCACACTGTGGGTGAAGAAAGGAACACTGGCAAAGTTGAAATTACTGCTCGAGGTTACACAGGTAGACGGTGCAGAAGCCAATGTGGACAGCCAGGCCTGTGTGACTTCTGCATGTGACGCTGGCACAGACGGCCACTAAGTCTGCCAGAGAATTGCAAAGGCAAGTCTCCCCAGGACTTTAAGCAGTTTGGGGAGCTCACTAAACTGAGAAATGGGGTCATGCGGAATAAACTGGAATTATTACTATTTTTTTTTTTTAGAAAAGGCTGTCACAACCACCATGCATCTGCCACTGGCCAACCTGGTATTTGCCATTTATTTGAGCAAAGTGATAAACGGTGAACACACAGGTAAGCAAAAATGAAATCTGCAGCCTCGTGAGGCACACAGGCTAGTGAGAGAGACTGCCATTATTCAAAGAAACAAAAAATATATATAAAAAATTAACTGCAACAAGTAGTTGTCAGAGCTTAAAACCAGGTGTTCGATTTAGGTAGCTGTGGTGGCCCCCAAAGATGTCCACATCCTAGTCCCCAAAACCTGTGAATGTGTTACCGTACATGGCAAGGGGGACTTAAGCTTTTAGATGGAATTAAGGGTGCTAATCTGCTGACCTTAAAATTGGGAAACGATTCTGGATTATGGGGAGGGGGGTGTAATCACAGATGTTTTTAAATGGGGAAGAGTCAACAGAGTCAGGCCAGGAAATGAGACCACAGAAGTAGAAGTCAGAGGTTGGAGTGACAATGACTGCTGGCCATGGGGACAAAAGGGGGCCGCCAGCCAAGGAATGCAGTCACCTCTAGAAACTGGAAAGGCGAGAAGACAGATTCTCCCCTAGGCCTCTAGAAGGAGCAAAGCCCTGCTGACACCTTGATTGATTTAGCCCAAGGAGACCCATTTCAGACTTCTCACTTCTAGGACTGTGAGAGAAAACCTGCGTGTGGTTTTAAGCCACTTGTTTGGAGTCATTTGTTGCAGCAGCCATGGGACACTAATCCAGTGGGAGGTCATGGGGATCTACCCTCAGGCAGTGGCTCCTGAACTGAGATCTGAAGGAATCTCAGACACTACTAGGTAAAGAGGTGGAGGGAAGACTTGGCAGGTGAGGTTGGAGCAGGGAGAAAAGGTACAGTTATCATGGGGGGGGGACAAGGTCGCAGACATCCAAGCAGACAGGGCCAGGCAGGCCACATGCAGGGTATTGGTTCTTCTAAAAGCAACGGGAATCCACTGGTGGACTTAGTTCAGGGTGGCATCTTCATTTCACTTCATACAATTGTCAATTTCAGATTAGTTCCCTACCTCACTCCACCTAATTTATCTCACGCAGTATACAGAAATGCAAATTAATATTAAGCAGAAACAATAAACAAGGCAAATCGGCTAGAAAGATGTAACATGCTAAATTCCAAAGTCAAGTACAAATTATTTACCCATCCCCAGACATTCTCTCCTCCCACATAAATGAGTAATTCACAGTTGACACTAATATAAAAAAGCCTGGTTGATACTTTGTTTTAAATGGCTGAAATTAGTGACTACAATTACACGGGATTTGCTCTCATTGTGAGGTTGGAATAACAGGGCAGGAATTTTCTGTTGACTGTCAAGTGCAGTGTGACATCTAGTGGTCAAGGTTACCAATTTCATTTCTACCTTCTTGGCTTGATTTAGACAACTTAGGATATAATGACCATACCTTGAAGCCAGTAAACACTGAGCAGCTACAGAGCGTAAAATGCTAACTAAGGACAGAAGAAGGATTCGGAGATGGAAAATGTCCTGCCTATGTTCCCCTTGGAGCTTGCTGACTCAGCAGAGATAGGAAGAAAGCAAATTTGTAGATATTCTAATACTGAGCAGATGGTCATAGTACTTGCTATGACTGTCTCCACTTTCCAGCAGGTGATTTGCAACCAGCTGGACTCGAGGGAGACCTGGGCTGAAGATGTGGATTTGGGATCCATCAGTGAGCAGGTTTTTGTTGAGACTTGAGCATGGACGATGCACAGGAACATTTAGCACTGTAACTGGTACAAAGTAGTTGCTCAATAAGTATTTACTACTATTAAAAAAGAGTTCAATCAAAAATGCCAAATGCTGTGATATCATCAGGAGGACCCACCGGAGAGTCCCAAGTACTACTATATGGAAATTTCTGGGTTTGATAAAACGACAGTGTCAAATCACAGATGCTAGCAAATATACATTTCATTATGGCTGAAATGCAAGCTTTTGGTATTTCTAACATTCTTAGTTGGGTGTCTTTGGGGTAAATGCTCATTTTCTCTGAGTTGCTTGCACAATTGTAAAACAGGATAAAAACACACCTTCACAAAAACTCTCTGCATATCAACCGAGATAACATTTGAAAAAGAGATTTTTAAGCCACAAACTACTGTACTCGTATAAAGTGTCTGTATTAAGTGAGCAGCTAGGAGGCATACTGTATAAAGAAAATGCTTAAACACCTCAAATTATAACCCCAAAACAAGGTGATGAGACTACACAGGAAAATCATCTTGGTCAATTTGCTAAATGTGTTTTTGTTTGTTGGTTGGTTTTTGTTTTTATTTTTGTTTGTTTGGTTTTTTCTTTATTAAAATCAATTTATCAAAAATGGCTTTAACT
>NW_007727768.1:63726-78530 GCF_000696425.1 Galeopterus variegatus | reverse complement strand
GCCGCCGCGCTTCCCAAGCGGCGCACTATCCAGTGCGCCACCGGGCCGGCCCAAATTCTGATATTTTAATGAGTATTTTGAATTTAACTTTAACTTAATTGAAATTTAAATTCAATTTAATTTTAAATTTTGACTTCTTTGAGATATTTCTGAATAAATATTTTAAGTTTAATGTATTTAAATTAAATTTAGTTAAAAATAATTAAATCTATTTAAAGATTTTATTTGAGTATATTTTAATTTTTAGTTTAGATATATTATTAATTTAAAATTATTTTTATTTTATTTTAAACTTGGTATTGTTGGAAAATTTTTAAATATATAAACCTAACCTACCATTTGAGAAATTGACAAATTAATATAAAAAAGTTTGTGCTCTGAAAAAAAACACAAATAATATTTTAAAAATACAAAAGAAATGAGATGCCTAAAAATTAAAATTAATACTATCCCATGGAATGCCAAAATTTAGGTTGGAAAATGTAGTGGAACTATTTCATACAGATTTCTGCTTAGATGTTTTTCCTTTTTTTTGGTAATTTTTAAATGTGTTAACTTTAATGTTCAGGATTTCATCTTTAGTAACTAAAACTGGAATATTTATGTCAGTGCTGTTAAAACCACAGTTAGGAAATTTGGTAAAGTGGTGATTTGTCATTTGGTCGATTTGGAGAATGGGCTCTCACAAACTCATTCATAGGGACTCTATGTCACCAACAGGTGAAACAGCAAAGGGCGACAAAGAGTCCATGGCCTTTGCTTGGCCACATTTTACTAGTTGCATGCACGCGCAGGGGACAGCGTAGTGTTTATACACAGTACCATGTGGTTTTTTTTTTTTTGGTAAGTAAATTGTCGCATCAAGTTTCAAGGTAATTCAAATTCCTAATCTAAGGTATCACTCCAAAGTGGATTGTTTTAGTAATTTTACTTGCTAAAAAATCTAAACCAGAGCTAAGTCTTGAAAGGTATAAATTAAGGAAATTTGATTTATTTAAATTGGCTCTCCACCCAGTAGAGGAACATTCCCAGCTCTGTTCTTGGCTTAAACGGTGCTCCTGAGGCTTGGAAACAAACAGAGCAGTTAATGCACAGTTGAGGACACAGAAAAGAAATGATCCACCCTTCCCTTCCCAATCAGGGATGACGCTGTATCAAGCACATCTTTGAGTCTCCCATAGTTCTCACTAATTGTTGGTTTAGGATAAGCCAAATCCATTCATATTCACTGAGCCCATGAGCGCATTCAAAGTTAAGTATAAATGTACCTGGCAACACTATAATTATAGGATGTATTTTGAGAGAAGAAATTCCCTGAACGAGGTCTGGACAGGACTGGAAGAAAGTATCCAAGAGCATTCAAGATATGGAGATAAAAATCCAGGGTCTGGAGAAGAACACTGAAGTGGGTGCCAGTGGGACAGCAGGGAACTGGACTGGAGGATTTGTTGGGGAAGATGAGAAATAGTGTTGAAGGGGTTGGGATCAGACCATGAGGGTCCTGACTGGGGTTTGCACGTGACTCTAGATGTGAGGAGTCATACTTAGTTTTTTAAAAATCGGGTTTTTAAGGCCGGCCCGTGGCTCACTTGGGAGAGTGTGGTGCTGATGTCACCAGGGCCATGGGTTTGGAGCCCTATATAGGGATGGCTGGTTGGCTCCCTTGGGAGAGTGTGGTGTTGACAACACCAAGTCAGGGGTTGGGATCCCCTTACTGGTCATCTTTAAAAAAAAAATCAGGTTTTTATTGTTTTCTCTATCCTTTATTTTGCTGTTCCTGGGAGTAGTTACTGCATGTGATGGGTTGGAAGGTGTACCTAGGGACAGCCCAGACTGAGATAGGATATGCAGATGACTTATGATTGGGTTACATCCAGATAAAATATTGTAAGTCAAAAACGCATTTAACACACCTTACCTACATAGCTTAGCCTGGTCTTCCTTAAATGTGCTCAGAACACTTACATTAGCCTACAATTGGGCAAAATCATCTAATACAAAGTTTCTTTTATAATAAAGTGTTGAATATCTCATGTGATTTATGGAACACTGTACTGAAAGTGAAAAACAGAATGGTTGTGGTGTACTCCAAGTGCAGCGTCTGCTGAATACCTATCACTTTTGCAACACCCTTAAGTCAAAAAATCATAAGTTGGGGCCGGCCCGTGGCTCACTCGGGAGAGTGTGGTGCTGATAACACCAAGGCCCCGGGTNAGTGTTGAATATCTCATGTGATTTATGGAACACTGTACTGAAAGTGAAAAACAGAATGGTTATTGTGTACTCCAAGTGCAGCGTCTGCTGAATACCTATCACTTTTGCAACACCCTTAAGTCAAAAAATCATAAGTTGATCCACTGTATATTGCAGACTGTCTGAATTCAAGGATGGGAGTACCTCTAAATTGCTCAATTACTCTTTACATGCTGATAACACCAAGGCCCCGGGTTCGGATCCCATATAGGGATGGCCGGTTCGCTCACTGGCTGAGCGTGGTGCTGACAACACCAAGTCAAGGGTTAAGATCCCCTTACCGGTCATCTTTATAAAAAAAAAAAAAATCATAAGTTGATCCACTGTATATTGCAGACTGTCTGACTTCAAGGATGGGAGTACCTCTAAATTGCTCAATTACTCTTTACATCCAATCCTTTCTTTGTCCTAGAGAGACTCTCGGAGGCTCCTCATGAACCAGACAAGGCCACGTAGGATGTGAAGATAATAATGTCAACAATTGAAAGAAAAAGCCTTTCCCCAACCTCTCCTGCCTTTTCCCTTCTCTCCGTTGCTGAGTTATCTTTTATCTTCTACAACATAGACTTCAGGTTGAGAGCATCCTTGTCAATTTAAGGGAGGGTACACAGGAACAGGAGAGAGTTAGAGGTTAGATCATGTGGGTCCTTGTCAACTGGGATAAGGATATTATATCTAAATTGCCTATAATGCTCTTTTACAAAATAGTATTCATTTTGGGCCGGCCCATGGCTCACTCGGGAGAGTGTGGTGCTGATAACACCAAGGCCCCGGGTTCGGATCCCATATAGGGATGGCCGGTTTGCTCACTGGCTGAGTGTGGTGCTGACAACACCGAGACAAGGGTTAAGATCCTTTTACCGGTCATCTTTAAAAAAAAAAAAAAAAAGTATTCATTTTACTATTTATGGTGAATAATATTGGGTCCATTGATGGTATAAGGTTTCCTTTCAAAATAAATGTCCCTATGTTAAAAAAAAAATGAGTCAATTTAAAGAAAACTATTAAGTAAATAGCATTATGGGGCTACTGCAGATATCCTTCAGGATATAGAAACAATTGAAGCTTAAGAAGTCATGCCTCATTCCACTCGATCTGCAAATATCACTCCACCATATTAACCCTTTCTAAGACTCCAGTGGCCTTCATGTGCCTAAAACCAAGAGGCATTTCTCCCATTTTTCAGTCCTCATCTCAGCAGCATGTAGGGAGCAGTCGCTCCTTCTGAAGCATACACCTCACTCCCACCACAACCTGGTCTCTAGCTTGCTGCTGTCTCATGGGAAGGCTTCTCTCCTTCTCGGATCACTGGAATTGCTCTAGGTTCAGTACGAAGTCTCCTCTTTTTTTACTCTGTATTTTCTCCCTAGCCATTTTCTCAACTACACCCACGGCTTCAACTTTCTTCAACATGAACCCTCAAATCTATATCTCTGCCCAAACCCAAATATCAACTGTTCCCTTTTCAGTTCCATTTGGATGTCTCAAAGGCACCCCAGACTTAACCTGCCCAAAGCCTCAGACCAGCCTGAACTAAGCCTGGTTTTCTATCTCAGTCAATGGAGCACAGCTCATCTAGTCGCTTAACCATAAACCTAGAATCGTTATTGATACTTGACCTTCCATCGACTCCCATTTAATAAACAGTTACCACATTTCCTCCATTTTTCTTCTGAACTAAATTTCCAAGAGTGTCCAATTTTCCAATCTGTACCATGACCTTCTTAAGCCAAATTTCCATCCTTTCTTTCCTAAATTACTATAATAGCTCTCTCTCCAGTCTATTCTCCACAATCCTACCTGAACAATGTTTTCCAAATGCAGATTTAATCCATTACGATCTGCTCAGGTGGTTTCAGTGGTCTGCATTAACTTTACAATAAAAATCACATTGCAGGGCCCATAGGACAAGGCCATGCTCTTCAGCTCTATTCATCGAGGCTTTGCTCCTGGCCTTCCTTAAACACACCATGTCCCCTCTTTATACAGCTGTGCCTGCTGCCTCTAATGCTTTCCTGTCCCCTCCTTCCACCCCTCACCACTGTCTTGCTCTGTCCACTCATTCTTCGAATAAGAACTCAATTATCCCTTCTTCAGGAAACTTTCCCCGACCTCCTTCTACATCTACTAAATTAGATCCCCTAGTAAGTCCTCTTGAAAGGGACCTAGCCAGAAAAACAGCCGTCTTTGGGGTAACTAGGACCAAGCAGAAATTTTTACTTAGTCATTAAGTTGGGAACTGATAGGCATCAATTCCTGAGGTTAGCAGAGGAATTGAGAGACTGACCATATGGCTGCACCTGCCCAGAGATGAAATCACCCCCCTTGTGTTGATTTACTTTACATGTTGTGCACCTACAATTAAGGACGGAGGGACCGGCCCGTGGCTCACTCGGGAGAGTGCGGTGCTGATAACACCAAGGCCACGGGTTCAGATCCCATATGGGGATGGCCGGTTCACTCAATTCAGAGAGCGTGGAGCTGACAACACCAAGTCAAGGGTTAAGATCCCCTTACCAGTCATCTTTAAAAAAAAAAAAAAAAAAGGACTGAAACTAAGTTTTCTTGTTTTTCTTATCTCCCTAATCAGCTGCAAACAGAGGAAATATAAGAGAGAGGGAAAGACAACCTAGCTGATTGTAAACTGTCCCTCTTACGTACAGGAAAATTGCATCCACGTTAGTTAGAGCTCTGAGTCAGGTGTCTTAATGTTCCAATGATGTTTGGCTGAGGTTATTTGAGTTCTCCATAGGAGATAAGGACTCCAACCCGGAGATAACATCAAGGGCATGAAACTGACCAGTCCACCAGCTGCAGACTCCATGAGGCCAAAGCACCCAGCCCATCATGGGACCCTGACATCTGACTCAGAAGCTCTGCTGATCCCAGCCTCCCCCTTTTCTTGAAGGACAAAAGCCTTTACCTCATCTTCCCACCTCTTTCCCTTTATAAACCCCAGAATAGGAATCAGAAAGTGGGATGATTTAAGCCTTGTCATCCCCAGATGCCAATCATCTGAATAAACCTTCCAATCTTTGCACCGACTTTCGGACTTTTGATTCATTTGTTTAGTGCAAGAGGGCAGGCCAAGCCTGGTCTGCCGGTAACACTCTCCCAGCACCATGGACCTCTCTTCATTGCATGTGCCACGGTGGGGTGATCCTTCTGTCTCCCTCTGCTTTCTCACTAAGCTGTAGGCTCCCTGCCTGAGGTAAGAGATGCTGTTTGGTTTTACTCTTTGGTTATATCCCCAGGACCAACTTAAGACCAACCTATCCCATGGTAGATCCCCAATAAATATTTTGGAAGTAAAGGAATGAATGAATATTGTGGTGAAGCCAGAATAATGGTCTCCCTTTTTATAGATGGAAAAGTGAAGCTTGGTGACAAGAAGTCACCTCCCAGAATCAGGGAGCCGACACGTGACTGACCCTGGTTGCACTAAGGCTGCGTTCTGGGGGTCAGTGGGGTGCACTCCCCAGGCTGCAATGCAGCAACCTTCATGTGCAAGGCCACTGCCGCCTCCTCCTCCAACCTCTAAAGATGCCAGAGTGAGTTTCCTAGTAGACAGCAGGACCAACACCCACTTTCCTTCAGGGCCAGGCAGAGCTCAAGTGCAACAGATGCTGAAGACAGGAAGGCCTCTGGCTGTTGGGAAAAGGAGCTCAGTGGTTCTTTTTTGGCTGCCTGCCTCCTGGAAGACCTGCAGTCCTCCCCCAGCCGGTTTCCAGGCTCCCTCCCTCTTCACATTAGATTTTTTTTCTTTCGACTCTCCTGTGTCTAAGGGATAAGTAAGCCCCGGGTCTCCCTGTGCCACCACATCACTTTTCATCCCGGGTGGTAGCATGGGGCAAACACCTGCCAGAGGGAGCCATGGAAAGGGAGAGGCTGGGCTTCCTGGAAGTGGACTGGGGAGCAGTAGAGCAGCACCCAGCTCATTTCTCCCGGCCGCAGAGGATCTGGAAACAGCCTTGGTTTCCAGTGTTTGCCCATGTGGGAGCAGTTATTGGGTGCTGGGCTATTTGTATTTGGGGGAATATCAGGCATACAGTCTGTTTTGATCAGAACTTGGGGATACTTCAGCAGAAGGGATAAAGGTTCTGGGCATGTACAGCCCTGACCGTAAAGCTGCTCGAGGAATGTTTCAGGAAGTGTTTTCTTTATGACAGTGATGCTTCTGTTTTAAAATAAATTTTAAATTTCTAAAATGGAAAGCATGATGTCATAATAGGGGTTTTAGTGGCATATAGGCTCAAATCTTACCAGCTGAGTGATCCTGAGCAAATTACTCTAACTCTCTGAGCTCAAGGTGTCTTTTCCCCCAACTCCAAAAGGATTAAGTAAGAAAGTGGACTGACCATCCCAGTGCCTAACGTGTGTATGTGCTCCATAAAGGTTGGCTTCCCCCTCAGTGCAATGACTTGCACTTGATACAAACAGCAATTGAAGATAACCGTGATGATGAAGACTGGTGGATGCTGAGCTAGGGTGTCCAGACCCCCTGTCCAGGACTGAAGCCCTGATCCCCCCAGCTGTGGGAGTATTGGTCAACTGGGTGGTAAACGGTGACACAAAGTGCACTGGTGGCTTGAGAACTACAGAGTAATTATAAGGACCATGTAATTACAAAGCTATTGCTGGGGGCTATTAATGCTTTCCAGAAAGCCAATGAAAGGCTGAAAGTGATTAATCACCAATTAAAGGCTGAGTATGAAACTCAGAGGGCCTCCTTGGCAGAGATTCTTATATCCTGCAGCTACAGGACAGAAAAAACCTAAGGATCAAGGCCAGAACATAATTATAAAAGTAATATAATTCCAGAGAAGGCTGGGTTCTCAATCTAGGCATGTTGCCTCTGCCAAGATCAGGGACCTGACTGGGAAATATTGGGACCTGAGACTTGGGTTGGATGTATCTGGATCGATGCACTTGAAAACCTAGAGCCCCTAAGGTTCCCTTGAAAGATCTGGTTTGCTCTTCCCAGGTAAAGGTTAGTGCTTTGCTGTTGCCTTATGCAGAGATGTTTGCCTTACGAGACAATGTGTCCCTACTCAGGATAATACCCCACCCCTCCTACTGTTCACAATGCTAATAAGTAGGGTGAAGTTATGACATAACCCAGCTGGGTAAACTGTGACCTAAGCTTGGTCATTAACATAAAGACTGATAGGGTAGGTGGAGTCTATCCTCCTCTCAAGGAGCTGCAGGACTGGGCAAACATGTACCCCCGGGAGCCAGGAGAGAACAGATGGGGCTGAGTTCTGAACGTGCTGAGTGGGAGACCTGGGAAGTGGGAAGGCATAGAACGGCAAAGTTAGATAAGGGAGAAGTTATTGACATAAGAGCATTTTCCCATTATATGAATTTGATCTCCTGGCAAGCATCTTAGAAAATGCTGCTGCTAACATGATACTAGCTAGAGTGGCTCTCGGAAGCTTAACCGAGCAGTAGCCCAACAGCAGCTGCTTCTGCCAGATGCAGGATGTCTGCAGGAGGCTATTAACGTGGCCTCAGATACTTGATATCTGGCCCATGATCTTCCAAATGCATTCTTTGGTTTTTTGTTTGTTTGTTGGTTTTCCATCCCTAGTGTATAGAGGCATTTGTGGTGGAAAAAGTTGCTCTCTTGGCTTTACTGAAAGCCTCCATAAAAGAATCACAATGTAGATTCCTAGGGTTCGAAAGCATAGCCGTGACATTTGCAGCAGAGAATGATCCATCTTTCAAAAATTAGCTGGGGCTGGCCCCGTGGCGCATTGCTACAGTGTGCCACTTGGGAGCGCAGCGGCGCTCCCGCCGAGGGTTCGGATCCCACATACAGACCGGCCACTCACTGGGTGAGTGAGGTGCGGGTGCAACACCGAGGGTTGCGATCCCGTTGCCGGTCCTGGTCCAGTACGGGCGCGACACTGAGGGTTGCGATCCATTGCCGGGCACGAAAAAAGACAAAAAGAAAAAAAAAAAATTAGCTGATCATGGGCCATTAAGAGGCAATGTGGCCAGAACTGGCCATGATGAGCTAGATTTTGTGATACATGTGAGATCAACATGCGCAAAGCCAAGAGCACACATAAACTGCACGATCAGGTGGCCCAGACCCCCGGGTGACCCACCACTGCTGCATCTGTGTCTCTTCCTTGGTTCACTCTAATGGCCGTTGTGGGGGAGGGTCCCCTGTGATCAGCTGACAGAGGAAGAGAAAGGCTGGACTTCATACACAACTGGCTGGGCTCAGTATGGGGTGCAGGCCACGTATTCACAGCTGCTGCACGACGGCCCTGCTCAGCTTTCTGCGTTGAGCTTGTGTTTATTGCCTTCCCGTCCTGAGTGAGCTGAGTCTAGGCTGGGAGGGCTCAGGACAGGAAGGCATAAAGACCAGGGAAGGTTTCCTAAGTTCCCCTCTCCATGACAGTTGCATGTCTGGTAGAGTCAAGAGAAGGCAGACTGATTGATGGTTGTTTTAAGAAAGAGGAGGCTTAGCATTATGGAAAACAGTATGGAGGTTCCTCAAACAACTGCAGATAGAACTGCCATAAGATCCAGCAATCCTGCTGCTGGGTACGTACCCAAAGAAGTGGAAATCGTCATGTCAAAGGGACACCTGCACTCCCATGTTCATTGCAGCTCTGTTTACAACAGCCAAGGCATGGAACCAACCTAAATGTTCATCAATGGATGATTGGATAAGGAAAACGTGGTATATAAAGATAGCAGAAAATGACTCTGCCATAAAAACAAAATTCTGCCATTTGCAGCAACATGAATGAACTTAGAGAAAATTGTGTTAAGTGAAAGAAGCCAGGCACAGAAAGAGAAATACCACATGTCCTCACTCATAAGTGGGAGCTGAAAAGAAAGAAAAAAGGAAGGAAGGAAAGACAGTCACTATAATTCCTTGAAATTTCAAAAGGAGAGAATGGAACTGAGGATACCAGAGGTGGGAAAGGGGGAAAAGGGGTGAAGGAGAAATTGGTAAAAGGCCACAAAAAATGTTTGCATTGTGTAATGATACAATTTTTAAAAAAGGAAGAAAGAGGAGGCATAGACATGTGTATAGGCAGAAAGGAGTAAGTCTTCCCTGATCCCTGTCGGGCATCCACCTCTAACCCCACCAGATCGCTGTCTCCAGTCCCTGGACGCCAAGTGCCTTTCACCCACCAGTACTCGGGTCTGAGAAGATGGGTGGGGCTGGGTGGGGTACGAGTGGGGATCAGTGTGAACCAAAGTGACCTCAGCCAGCTCGTGTTTCACGTTTTGCCTGCGGGACAGGTAAAGCTCTGAGAAGCGTTATGTTTCCCACGGCACATGCCTGATCCGCATTGTGAGAAAATTAAGTTTTTTGTTTTTTAAAATATCAGTAAGGTCTCCAGATCAAATGAGAATCCTCTTGCCCCAGCTGTTTACTACAAGGCTGTTTCTATCCCCTTCCCCACAATCCGTAATAACTTCGTATAGCATACATTATACGAAGTTATACGACTATAATTATAGGATGTATTTTGAGAGAAGAAATTCCCTGAACGAGGTCTGGACAGGACTGGAAGAAAGTATCCAAGAGCATTCAAGATATGGAGATAAAAATCCAGGGTCTGGAGAAGAACACTGAAGTGGGTGCCAGTGGGACAGCAGGGAACTGGACTGGAGGATTTGTTGGGGAAGATGAGAAATAGTGTTGAAGG
Source organism: Galeopterus variegatus (assembly GCF_000696425.1). NCBI lineage: Eukaryota > Metazoa > Chordata > Mammalia > Dermoptera > Cynocephalidae > Galeopterus > Galeopterus variegatus. The sequence continues at coordinate 68,598 of NW_007727768.1, read as the reverse complement.
GGTTGGGATCAGACCATGAGGGTCCTGACTGGGGTTTGCACGTGACTCTAGATGTGAGGAGTCATACTTAGTTTTTTAAAAATCGGGTTTTTAAGGCCGGCCCGTGGCTCACTTGGGAGAGTGTGGTGCTGATGTCACCAGGGCCATGGGTTTGGAGCCCTATATAGGGATGGCTGGTTGGCTCCCTTGGGAGAGTGTGGTGTTGACAACACCAAGTCAGGGGTTGGGATCCCCTTACTGGTCATCTTTAAAAAAAAAATCAGGTTTTTATTGTTTTCTCTATCCTTTATTTTGCTGTTCCTGGGAGTAGTTACTGCATGTGATGGGTTGGAAGGTGTACCTAGGGACAGCCCAGACTGAGATAGGATATGCAGATGACTTATGATTGGGTTACATCCAGATAAAATATTGTAAGTCAAAAACGCATTTAACACACCTTACGGATGGCCGGTTTGCTCACTGGGTGAGCGTGGTGCTGACAACACCAAGCCAAGGGTTAAGATCCCCTTACCGGTCATCTTTTAAAAAAAAAAAAAAGAAGACACCTTTCAACAAAAAGAAGATGGTCTAGCCCACACCTGAGTGGTGATGCATTCTATGAGCATTGCTACATTTGATTTTTTCCCGTGTCTTTTATCCTATTACCCCCTTTACCCCGTTACATCCCGAGAGGTAGGCTGCTTGGTCGAGGTAGTAATCCCCGTGTCCCAGCTGAGAAAGCTGAATGCAGGGCAGTTAGGAAACATCTTAAGGACCTTAGGAATGACTGCAGCGGGGGCTTATTTTCCCATGGCCCCAACCCAGTGCTTTTTCCTTTAGCCTTCAGAACTGAGCACATGGAATTTCCTGGGACTGTGGGGGCTTTGGGGAGGCATGGCTCGGGGAAGTGGGGACGATACATATATTGAGGATCAGGTTTGGTGCCAGGTGCAATGCTAGCTGCTTTATCAACCAGCTCATTTCAGCCTCACTTATCCATGCTGAGTTAGGTATTAGCATAACCATTGAAAATCATGCTTAGTGAAGTGAAGGCATTCATACAAAATCAGAAATGAAGGTGAGTAGGTAGGGGGCCAGGCCTGGAACCAGCTATGCCTGGTCTTGGAGTCTGGGCCTGCCCCTTGGACAGTCTGTGTTGGAGCTGAGTGCATTCTGGCCAAAGGACTTTGACCTCTGTAAAGTGTGCATCCCACCTGACCTTCCCACCCACAGGGAACTGGGGAGGTTCCATGGGATTGCAGATTGAAAGGCACTTGACCGTGGAGGAATGCACCCCTGCCCCTTATCACACACCACAGAGGGCGTGCCCTTTTTTAAGAGACAAAGAGGGTGAGGCCACCTCTCTCTTCAGTGATGCCATCGCTTAATCCGATGTCTATCCCTGGTCACTGCCCTAAAGCCCTGAGATCCTCACGCTTCCATTCACCCAGCAAGTGTGGAGAACGTAATCTCTCCTTCCTCTGCGCCGCTGACCATTTGTTGGAAGACCCTTCGCTGTTGAATGGCTGCTGGAAAAATCCTAGTGTGTGCTGTTTACAATGAAGGAAACGTAAACCTTCTGCTCATTCGGAGTCAGAAGGGCTACCTGAGTGGGCAGAAGTATCCAGAAGCAACCTCCGGACCCTGGGAACTGGGAGAACTGCGTCTTGCTCTTTGATTCCAGACAAATCTATCAACTCCCAAGGCCTTGTGATATTGTGACACACATATTTGATCTTTGTCCCGTTTCCTGACATGCATCTCCTAAAATCCTTAGATTACTCAAAGTGATAAGTGTCTTTTTGTGTTCTAATGAGTTTGCTGGTGGCGGGCGCCCCTAGGTGGGTTGGATGGATGGGGGCTGGTCGACAAAGAGATCAAGTCAGGAGTAGAGGGTTGGCACTTTCAGCCCCACTCCCAGCCTCCAGGAAGGTAAGAGGGACTGAAGGTTTAGTTGATCACCAGCAGCCAATGATTTAATTAATTATGCCTACATAATGAAGCTGACATAAAAACCCAAAAGAACTGGGTTTCTCCCATACCTTGCTTTCTGCATCTCTTCATCCATACCCTTTGATATATACTTTTTAAAAAAATTTCAAACAGCATTTCACTGGTGATCTACATATGCCAAGCACTGTACTAAGCCCCAGGAATAAAAAAGTGAATAAAAAAGCCTCCTTGAACTAACTGCAGCCCGGTTCTGTTATCTTACTCTCTGGGACCTAGATTCTAGCTTGCTAACATAAAGAGTCACAACTTGCTGTTTCCCATGCAATTCATTCCTCCATCCATTAATTAATTCATCATTATTGAGGGCCTGTTGTGTGCCAAGCACTGGGGATATAAGAACGAACAAGAAATAATCAGGATCCTCAAAGAGCTCACAGTGTAATGAGCAAAAAGCGTACCACGTCAGTAATTAAGATATAATGTAATGTGTGCCCTGATAGAGGCACGTGCTGTGGAGTCACTCAAAGGAGGAAAGAGCTATGCTGTCTGAGCTGGGATGGAGCCGTTCCAGCGACTCCATTATAAAGGAGAAGATCCTTGACCTGGATTTCAAAAATCGACTGTAGTTTTCCCAACAGACCAGGGATGGGGTGGGCACTGATGAGGACAATTCACTTAGACACCTGTGACACTATCATATGCATATTCTGATTTTTAACCATGGTTCCTGGGTTGTTCTAACTTTCTCCCACCTTCCTGTCTTGGAGCTGGCCATTCAAAGAAAAAATTCTCTGACCTACCTTGACTGATTTTAAGTCATAGGATCTCCATGTCTGGGAGGAAGAAATGCTGAACAAAGAGGCCAAAAAGAATAAGCAAGCAGGTGGCTGGCCGGTTAGCTCAGCTGGTTAGAGTGCGGTGTTATAACACCAAGGTCAAGGGTTTGGATCCCCATACAGGCCAGCTGCCAAGAAAAGGTAAAAATAAAATAACTTTTATAATAAACTGGTGTATTAGTCCATTCTGTCCCAGAATACCTGAGACTGGGTAATTTATAAAGAAAAGTGGTTTATTTGGCACAATTCTGGGACAGCTGCATCTGGCGTGGGCTTCAGGCTGCTTCTGCTCATGGCAGAAGCCAGCAGAGCAGCTGGCAGGTGCAAAGATCACACAGCAAGAGGAAGTACAAGAAAGAGGGAAGGGAGGTGCCAGGCTCTTTTTAACCACCAGCTCTCCAGGGAACTAACAGAGCGAGAACTCACTCACTACTACCACCCCACAGGGAGAGCATTAATCCATTCATGAGGGATCTGTCCCCATGACCTAAACAGCTCCCAGCACTGCCACATTGGGGTTCAGAGTTTATCATGAGCTTTGGGGGGGATGAACATATCCAAACTATATTACTTTGCCCCTGGTGCCCCCAAACTCATGTCCCTCTCACATACAAAATACAATCATTCTATCCCAGTAGTTCCCCAAATCTTAGCTTGTTCCAGCACCGACTTAATATCCAACAAAACTCCTTCCAGCTGTGAACATGTAAAAACCAAAAACAAATGTATCTACTTCCAGGACACAATGGTGGAGCAGACGTGGGGTGCACGTTCCCATTCCAAAAAAGAGGAATAGGCCACAAGGAACAAGAAACAGGCCCAAAACACATCCGAAACCCAGCAGGGCAGATGTTAAACCTGTAAGCATAGTACCACTTAAGGTTAAGGTATCTGTTATACTCAACACACCACTTCTTGTTACCAATTTTTTGTAATGGTCAGTTTCTATTGTTCATAACAGAATCCTACAACTGCATAATTTATAAAGTAATAGAATTTATTTCTGATAGTTTTGGGGGATGAGAAGTCAGTCCAGGGATCACCTCTGTTGAGAGGCTTCTTCATCACAGGGTATCACATGGTGAATGTCTGAGCAAGAGAGAGCTAAGCTTCTCACTTGCTCTCCTTATAAAGCCATCAGAAACACACCCATTAAATCTGCAATGGATTAATCCATTTACAAGGGGACAGTCCTCACAATCTAATCACCTCTTCAAAGCTCACCTCTCAATTTCCATAATGGGATTTGCCACCCTCTTATCACTGTTACAGTGGGAATTAAGTTTCCAGTACATGATCCTTTGAGGGGGACACATTTAACCCATAGCAGCTGGTAAACATAATGAAGTGTCCCTCTGAATTCTGTGAGCCACTCCTGCAAATTAATCAAACTTGGGAAGGGGTTGGTAGAATCCCCAATTTATAGCTCCTTTGGTCAGAAGCATAGGTAAAACAACCTGGGGCTTGCAAATGGCATTGGAAGTGGGGGGCAGACTTGTGGGACACAGCCCTTAACCTGTAGGTTCTGGTGCCTTCACATAGTGACAGAATTGAATTGAATTAGAGGACACCCAGCTGGTGTTGACTGCAGTGTTGACTGCTTGGTGTGTGGAAAAACCTGCACACATCGGGTGTCAGAAATGATCTGAGTTGTGACAGTAAAGGAGAAACTGAGTTTGTTTTTTCTTGTCTATTACTGAGACCTAGTTTCTCATCTCGTAAGGGAGATCTTGGGGACAGTTGTCCTTCCTTTCCTCCTTACTGTAGATTGGATGCCCCCCAACCTCACTGAAGCTTAGTTCCCGCTATAACTCTTGGGGGTGGGAAACACTATTACAGTAATTGAAAGTGGGGCCTTGAAGAGGTGATTGGATTGTAGGATCCTGCAGTAATGAGTGGATTAATAATGGTGGTCAGGGGCGTGGTTCTGAGGCTTTAAAAGGAGAGCATGTGAGAGTCTCTCTCTCTCTCTCTCTCTCTCTCTCTGCTCTGCTCTGCTTTTTCAGCCACGTGAGGCCCTGGGTCACTGTCACCACCACCATTGCCTTCACCAGATGTGTACCCTGGACTTTGGACTTCCCAGCCTCCAAACCTGGAAGAAATA
>NW_007727768.1:56621-61889 GCF_000696425.1 Galeopterus variegatus | reverse complement strand
TGCTGGACAACACCAAGTTCCTGTCCCACAGGAGCTGACCGTGACTCAGTTCCTCAGCATCATGCGGTAGGTGACAGTGCACGTGGAGTGGGGGGACGTGGGAATCTGTGCTGTGCATACCGGGGCTTTTTGTGTTTCCTTTGGTCGTTTGGTTTGGGGGATGGGGGCATTCCAGCAGAGGAGTGGGAAAAGTTTTGTTCTGTTTTCTTTTCGTGACTCATCTTTTAGATTCTGTAATGCCCTGAAAAGTAACCCTTACGTAGGATTACTCTATTTTAAGCAGGTGGGGGAACCCCCTCCGATGACAAATCTGAAAAGTAAGAGCTGTCAGCATTTCTAAGAATTTCCTAAAGTAGTCTTGGCTCTGAAACTAGTGCAGAAGATTCTTCTTTCAGCTACTGTCTGAGACCTGGTCTGCACGGCCCTAGCAGGAACCAGCACCTTCTCCACGTGTGTGTGCACTTGTAGGGTGAGAACCTCTTCGAAAGGCGAATGCTCCCTGCAGTGCTCAGAACAGAGAGGAGGGACAAGGAAGGTGTCCCCCCAAACCCACTCCTCCCTTGGGTTAAGGCAGAGGCACGGCAAGGAAAATGTAGCTTTTTTTTAAAGCTTAAGAGGGTCAAGTGTTGTCACCTGACACACGGATTCAATGAGGAATGATCAGGCCAGTGGAAAAGTCTGGGTGGAAAAATCACGGGTGGAAAAGTCTGGGTGGAAGCTGGGCAGCTGCTGCAGCCTGATTCTTTGAAAATTCCCTGTGAATGTTTGTCTTTGTTTTAGTTTGCATCCTGAGCTCCTCTCCTCAGGGAAGTTTACGTGTTAAGGTTAGTCCAGAGAGAACGGGAAGTAGCTATGGAAGAGATGAAAGTCAGGATCAGATCCCAGCACGCTGGTCTATCACTAGCCTGCCTGGAGCAAGACTGAGTTGTCAACTGTCATCTACTCCAGGCTGAATTGGGACTCAGACTGCCCTTGACATTTAAAGCATGTCCAGTTGAGCTTTGCTGCTTCCCTGCCTCCTTGACATTGCGGGGAGAGATGGCAGGACGAGAGAAGAGCACACTTTCAGGCAGTAGGTCCCTTCCCAATGTCATCCCAGGACATTAGCAGTAAAAAGCCAGAGGAGACTGTGCATCAAGTTTATTCCTCTGGGTTTGCTTACATAGCAAACAGGGCTCATTTGCTTAGCACGTTTGTGTTGACGTGTCTTCTAGTTAATGATGAGATGGCCTCGCCCTTTTGGCCCAACTGGAAGGCTTTGTGGTACCTTAAATCTCCAGGAAAGGAGTAAGAAACAAATCAGTCTTCTTAAGCATCGTGGTCCTGCAAATTCCTGGGCTGCTTTCCAGGTCACTGACTCAGCAGCTCTGGAGGTGGTACCCAGGAACCTACCCTTCTGTTGTCAGAAGGCACTTCTGGGGAATTCTAAAGCACACTGGAGTCTGAGGACCACTGCCTTCAGAGTTTGGGAGATAGGGCATCTCACTGGGTGGGGAAATATATGTACAGTGGCCACACGGAGGTAAAGCTGTGGGTCAGAGCCTATGTCCCTACCCCGTCACCACCCACCTCCTCATCCCAAGGAGCCACACAGTCCTGAGGGCCACTGAAGCCTTTCACTTGCTGGTGAACAGCAGTAGCCTGGTGAGCACGAGTGTCACCATGGCAGAGATCCACAGGGATCACAAGGACGTGGACAGCTTCCTGTACACAACCTACACCTCCCAGGAGATGTCTGGCTGCCAATGAGCAGCCCCCGGTGATGGGACAGACCCTGTAATCCTCTGTAGCCTGTGTCAGGAAGAACTTGTCCTCTGACTGGTGCATCAGACACTGGCAGAAGGGACTGGTTTTCTCCTTAAGTGCACTGGAGGAGCCTGGGGAGACCAGCTCCAACCAAAACTGCAGAGCGGTGGCCCTTCCTGGTTGACTTTCTTAGTGCTGCATGCTCTAGTGTTCTTTCTCCAAGAAAACTGTGGGCTGATTTGGGAAGGTTTGTAAGTGGTGACTCTCTTCGGAATAAGAAATGGTTAGCTGGTGCAAGGGTTTTGTGCAAGGAGCTGGAGAGATGGATGTTACGTGTCTTCTGTGGTGGAGGCGGGCAGGCCCTTGAAAAGTTGGTTTCAGCCCCTGCATGTGGGCAGGAGTCCTGTGCATGGTCTGTTCATAGAGAACCTCTGGCCTGTGGACTGATCTCTGTGGAGCCAGGTGAAGCCAGAGTGAGCTCAACCATGCCATCAAAGAGATTATTTTGTTTTCCCAGCATTCACTCTGCCTAGGCACTCGGTCTTATTCTCTTTTGTCTGTCTGTGCCACACGTGTTTATGCCGAGGCCGTAACTTCTCATCAGAAAGTCATTTAACCGGGCCGGCCTGTGGCTCACTCGGGAGAGTGCGGTGCTGATAACACCAAGGCCACGGGTTCGGATCCCATATAGGGATGGCCGGTTGCTCACTGGGTGAGCGTGGTGCTGACAACACCAAGTCAAGGGTTGAGATCCCCTTACCGGTCATCTTTTAAAAAAAAAAAAAAAAGAAAGTCATTTAACCCACTTGTGTGTTTACCGTGCGCCAGGTTTTTAATTCTAAGCAGTCTGTGTGTTTTAGCTCTTATGTGGTTAATTATTGTGATAATCATTTTACAGATAAGGAAAGTACATTTTCCAGATTCACACAGCAAGGTCTAGCAGGTCTTGAGGTCAAGGAATCTGGCTTCGGAAGCCACGCTCTTAGCCCCATCGAGGCTCCTGACCTAGGATGCAGGTACTCTACTCTGTGAGTACCTGATGGCTCTGGAGCTGCAGTGCTAAGTGACACTAACATAGCCCACAGGCGAGGCTGATGTAAACTTGGAGTGCAGTGGGGCTCCGTGACTGCATTAACAGTGAGAGGTTCATTCATTCAGCAGCTGCTCCAGCCATGCTTGGAGGGCATTGGTCACATAAGGTTTCACAGGGATTGCAGCCTGTGCTGGGTTTTGAAGCACAACAGTGAGAGGTTCATTCATTCAGCAGCTGCTCCAGCCATGCTTGGAGGGCATTGGTCACAGAAGATTTCACAGGGATTGCAGCCTGTGCTGGGTTTTGAAGCATGGGTAAGAGGTCTTCTAGGAAGAAGTTTTATTTATTCATATTCAGCAAACATTTATTGAGCACTTACTATCTGCTAAGCCCTATTCTGGGTCCTGGAAATACAGCATTGCACAAGATGGGCAAGGTCCCAGCCCTCATGGAACTCACTTTAATGCTAGCGAGAGAGAAAGACAATACAGTATTCAGATACTATAAGTACAATTAAAAAAAGAACAAAACGGAGAAAAATAGAGTGAGCGGCAGATGGAGTCCATTATCTAGGGTGGTCAGAGAGGGGATAATGTTCACTGTGAGCAGGACAATGGAGGAGCCGGAGGTGACAGTAGAACCAGGCAGAGGGGAGGAGACTGGGCAGCTCCTAAGTCTGCAGAGTTTTGCAGCCAGCAAGTATTCCAGCCAGAGGGAGCGAGAAGCTGGGCAGGTCTGTAAATTCTGTTAAGGTATGTGGACTTCATTGTAAAAGCTGGTGGGTGGGATAGAAGAAGTATTCTAATTGGAAAGGGAGAGCATTTGCTAAAGAAGCCAAGGCTCCGGGAAGGTGAAATCTCCCTATGGTCCCTGCCTGGTGTGTACCCTCGGCGCCCGCCCGGGACTGCTGTTCCTGCTGCAGGCTGCCTGCACCATCCCAGGGGCTGCACCCGCCCTGGCTCCTGCCTGCAGCTGTCCTTTCCCTTCTCGGCTTCCCAGCTCTGGCCAATTTCTCTAACACTCAGCCTTCAAGTCCTCTTTGCCATATACCAAGTCAAAACATCTCCCAGATTCGTTCTCCAGACTAATCCTGATCGCTTCACCTTGATCAATCCATTGATCAATGAATCGTGTCCCAAATAATCTACTGCCTAGGATTGGCCTTGATCTCGATGGGGGAATGTTGGCCCTGGACCCTTATCTAACTGCTCACGCCCATGTCTGCTCCTCCTGTCCTCAGCCTTCTCAGTCCTTCTGGAACCACAGTAGCTAAGATTGTCACCATACTGCAAGTGCGGAGGTCCCCCTGGGTTTGTAGCTGGGTGAGCTCTTACGTTCTGTCTGGTCTCCAAGATCCTTCCTGATGTAGCTCCCCCTCCTACGATAACCTCCCTGGCTACAGCAGGATGGCTTCAGCCGCCTTATAGGGTGGGCACTGTTCGATAACCAGCCAAAACTCAGTGTGCAAAGCAACAACACATTATTATGCTCGTGGAGTCCGTGGGTAAGGATGGAAAAGTCCACAGTGTGACAGCTTGTCTCTGATCCATCATGTCTGGGGACTCAGCTGAGAAGACCCAAAAGACTCGGAGTGACTTGAACAGCTGGGAGCGGGGGTCATCTGGAAGCTGCTCCGTTCACATGCTGGTGCCTGGGCTGGGATGACTCAGGCTCGCCCCAGCTGGGACTGAGACTAGACTACTCTAAGTGGCCTCTCAGCATGTGGCTGAGTTCCAGGTGGGAGCATCCTCAGAAGGAGCAGTTGGAAATCACATGACCCAGGAAACGAAGACCAAGGCTGACGCGTTGGTAGGTGATGGATTTCAATCATTTTTAGTCTGGATTTTTTTCTTCCTTTTTCAGCATCTACTCAGCCACTTAAAATTAATTGGCAATTTGTACTCCTGTGAATTATAACCATGTTTGTTTTAGGCTATTCATAATTTTCTGTTGATTTATGTTACTTAAGTAATTAACTCATTGTATGCCATGTGTATTAAAAATAATTACCTATGGGCTAGCCCGTGGCTCACTCAGGAGAGTGCGGTGCTGATGACACCAAGGCCACGGGTTCGGATCCCATATAGGGATGGCTGGTTTGCTCATTGGGTGAGCGTGGTGCTGACAACACCAAGTCAAGGGTTAAGATCCCCTTACCGGTCATCTTTTCAAAAAAAATAAAATAAAATAATAATTACCTATTTCCTTTTGATTTTGTTTATGGCAGATTTTGTCATGTAAATGCCTTTTAATTTTATATGATCATTTTTCTTTTTCTGAAGTTCATGTTTCTGAATAGACTCTCTCAACTTCAAGATTATTAAAAAACATATGTACCCATCCTGTGTTTACTTCTTGCACTGTGCTTACGTATGTTATATTTTACTTAAGTATTTGAACGAACTGGAATTTATTTGTTAACAGAAGAAAGTTCCCAGGTTCAGTATTTACTGAATAATCCTTCCATGTGCATTTCAATCTGCAGGGAG
>NW_007727768.1:37273-56109 GCF_000696425.1 Galeopterus variegatus | reverse complement strand
ATAGACTCTCTCAACTTCAAGATTATTAAAAAACATATGTACCCATCCTGTGTTTACTTCTCGCCTCTGTGCTTACGTATGTTATATTTTACTTAAGTATTTGAACCAACTGGAATTTATTTGTTAACAGAAGAAAGTTCCCAGGTTCAGTATTTACTGAATAATCCTTCCATGTGCATTTCAATCTGCAGGGAGGACAGTGTGTCTATGTCTTAGCAACATCATCACACCAAGAAAACTCCTTAAGAACATGGAGAGGGACATTTTTTTTTCTTTCTTTCTTTTTTTTTTTTTAATTCTTCTTAGCTCCCAGCATTGTTAAGTACAACTTAGATAGTTAATTAATACTTGGTGATAAATTAGAGAAACTGTAGTTTTTGACTTCAGAGGGAGAAAATAGAACTTTTGAATTTTGTTATAAGTAACTGTTTTCACAGTGATTGGGGCAGGCTGGGAAACTGCTATTTGTTTTTTAGGGGGGGAGGGTTGGAGGGTGGGAGTAGCCTGTTGCAATGCATTAGTCACCCTCTCCACACCCCCATAAAATAAACAGGGGCGCTGGATAGGAAATGCAGCCACGCCTCCTGGCCTTCCGTTGTCTCTAGCTGCTTTTGGGCTGCCCTGGTAGAGTTGAGACCATGTAACATACAAAGCTTGGAATATTGACCATCTGACCCCCCGCAGCCCCCCATAGGTCTCACCAAGGGCACTGAATGTAATTAGCATGCAATGATCGACAGTAAATTTCAGTATTTTAGCATTCTTTCATTAAGATTGTTTTTACATAGTTGTAATAATATAGTGCATTTAAATAAATATACCCTCCTTTTAACTCTATTATATACAATGATAATTCTTATGTTATTGCATAGACTTCATAACCCTAATTTTAATGAGTTCATAATATACTACATAAAATATTTTTTTCTAACTAATGTATTTTGGTTTTTTCTTTGTTTTCATTTATTTATTTTTAATTAAAACGTAATCGATTGCACAGATCTGTGGGGTACAGCATTGAATATCAATACCTGTGTGCAATATGTGATCTTCAAATCAGAATAGTCAGTATATTTGTCATCACACAATATAATCTTTTTTTTTTTTTTTTTTTTCTTTTTCCGTGTCCAGCAACCCCTCGGCGTTGCTCCCACGCCTCGCTCAGCCAGTGAGTGGGAACCGGTCTGTATGTGGGATCCGAACCCTCAGCGGGAGCGCCGCCGCGCTTCCCAAGCAGCACACTACAGCAGTGCGCCACCGGGCTGGCCCAATATAATCATTTTTTGTGGCCCTTTACCAATTCCTTGCTAACCCCCTCTCCCACCTGTGGTGACCTCAGTTCCGTTCTCTCCTTTTGAAAGTTCAACAAATTATTGTGATTGTTGTATCTTTGTTTGTTTGTTTCTTTGTTTGTTTGTTTTTTAGCTCCCACGTATAAGTGAAGACATGCAGTATTTCTCTCTCTGTGCCTGGCTTATTTCACTTAACATAATTTTCTCTAGGTTCATCCATGTTGCTGTGAATGGCAGAATTTCATTCCTTTTTATGGCAGAGTGTATCTATACCACATTTTTATATTCCATTGTGTAGATATACCACATTTTCCCAAACCCATGACCTTGGTGCTACAAGACTGCCCTCTCACCAGCTCAGCTAATTGGCAAGCCCCTCCATCTGACCCTTTACAGAAAAAGTTTGCTGACCCCTGCTCTAGGTTTGCAGTAATAGTTCTATCATCAAGGTATTCTGGGGATAAATCACAATAGGAGGAGTCTTTTTGTGGTTGTTTTTGTCCTGCATGAGATAAGAAAAGTCTACTGAACTTACTGATTTTTGTACCACCAAGCTCTTGCCTGGAGGAGTTTAAGACAGACACATAAGCAGAGTTCTTCATAGGTCAAAAGGCGTTCTTATGGCCGGCCCATGGCTCACTTGGGAGAGCGTGGTGCTGACAACACCAAGTCAAGGGTTAAGATCCCCTTACCGGTCATCTTAAAAAAAAAAAAAAAGGCGTTCTTAATCANTGACAACACCAAGTCAAGGGTTAAGATCCCCTTACCAGTCATCTTTAAAAAAAAAAAAGGCGTTCTTAATCGTTGTCCTATTGTCACACATCTCCTCCAAGCCTCCTCGCCCTTCCTTTGCCTCCATAATATGTAAGATTTCTAAGAGTGTATTAATTTCTTTCACAAACAAAAGGAGTTTATCCCTATTTCCCAGCAAATTCTCTCCAAGTTAGAGGACCTGAACTCACCTCACTTAGACCCGAGTCACGGAAGACCACGTCTAGGGCAGGAGTTCCCAACCTCTGTGCAATTGACATTTCAGCAAATAATTCTTTATCGTGGGGGGCTACCACGTGCATTTCAGGGTGTCTAGAAGCATCCCTGGCCTGTATTTACTGGATGCCAATAGCATTGCTGCCCCACAGTGATACCAGAAAAATGTCTCCAGACATTGCCAGATGTCCGGGGAAGGGCAAATTGCCCCGGCTGAGAACCGCTGGTCTACTATAGACCCCAAGTGTGGTCTACAGACCAGCAGCACCAGCATCATCTGGGAGCTTGTCAGAAATGCAGAATTTCAGGCCCCTCTTTAGAACTAGTGATTGAAAATCTGCAATTAGGACTGGTCAGTTAGCTCACTTGATTAGAACGTGGTACTGGTAACACCAAGGGTTCAGATCCCCTTACTAGCCAAACAAACAAACAAAAAAATCTGCAGGGAATCAAGCTCCCAAGTGATCCACAGGCATATCAGAGTTTGAGAAACACTGGGGTAGACGGTCTTGGGTGTGTGCTGCTTTCTCCTCCCACTTGTTAGAAAAGTGCCATCATGGGGCCGGCCTGTGGCTCACTCGGGAGAGTGCAGTGCTGATAGCACCAAGGCCACGGGTTCGGATCCCATATACGGATGGCTGGTTTGCTCACTGGGTGAGTGTGGTGCTGACAACACCGAGTCAAGGGTTAAGATCCCCTTACCGGTCATCTTTTAGAAAAACAAAAAAAAAAAAAGAAAGAAAAGTGCCATCATTACGATTCATCTGTAGCCATCCTGTTCACAGCTCCAATTTAAGTAAACATATCAAGCACATCCCTTGGCCCAGAGCTGTATTTAGAGAAAGCATGGTATCCCAGAAAGGGCCAGGGCTTTGTCATCGACAGACCTGGGTTCAAAAGAAGGATCTGGCTGCCTGGGTTGTGGGGGTGAGAGATGGGGGATTTTAAAAAGGACACTTATTTTTTTCTCTCCCACTCTCTCTTCCCACCTCCGACTTCCTTATCTTGCTTGCTAAAAAGGAAAATAAGGCTGAGAAGCTAATCAGTATTTTGCAAAGATGACAGTTCTTTCTTTGACTTGTAGAGTTTTGAGAAGTGATCAAGGCCAAATGACTGGAAGCTGACCTTGGACACCAGCCCAGTCAACCAGAGCTCTGCAAAGTGAAGCTACACAAAATATTTTTCAGGAAAGTTGATTCTACTCTGGAGCAAATCAAAATCTTGCAGGGTCCTGAGATAACAGTGAAGATGAGATCACAAACCAGACAAGGCCTTGGCAAGACCTTGCACCTGACTCCTTAACACGGACCCCTCATAACTCACGCCTCCTTTTCTCTTGCTTTTCACTTCCCATTTTCCATTCCTTCAACCCCCTTTCTCCCTTTAAAAACCCCTCAGTAAATCTAAGTCTTTGAGATGGGATAGCCTACCATCTTCTTTGGCTGAATACGTCTGCTTTTCTAACACCAACCATTTGACTTCTGAGTCTTTTTCCTTTCCTTCTCAAGAGGGTGGGCAACCGGACCTGAGTTCAGTAACATGGCCACTAAAACGGTCCGAATCCCTGCCCTTGGTGTTACCAGCACCACACTCTCCCAAGTGAGCCCACCAGCCAGTCTCCTGGGCCTTTAGTCTCTGCATCAGCTTCCTCACCTGAAAACCCCCTAGTCTAGGCTCCAGAACATGAAGACCTTCCCGTCTACTATGGAGAGTTCGGTACATTTTTAGTTTCAAAGTTTTCAAATCATGAATACTTTCTCACAAGTGAAGAAATCTCAATGGCAGCCAGTTTCCAACTGACAGGACTGTACCTGGAATTGCTTCCTCTACCAGAAAGTTCCAGCCAGTTCAGAAGTGGTCTCCATTAATGGAGCCAGTGGTCGCTGACATTTGAACAGATGACGGTCACCAGTAGGAAGTGACAACACCACTTCTCTGAGTTTAGGAATGGCCAAGCAATTTGTTGCCAATAAACATCCCCCACATTTTTGGCCAGCCCATGGCTCGCTAGGGAGAGTACGGTGCTGATAACATGAAGGCCACAGGTTCGGATCCTATATAGGGATGGCCGGTTCACTCACTGGGAGCGTGGTGCTGACAACACCAAGTCAAGGGTTAAGATCCCCTTACCGGTCATCTTTTTAAAAAAATAAAATAAAAATAAACACCCCCCCCCCATTTTAAAGTTTCTAATGGGTGTATCTGAAACTTCTAGAAAGGCCAACTCTAGCCAAAGGGAAGATCAGACATAAATGTTGGGGGGAGAGCATTAAATGTGTCTCCTTGACTTGGGGGCTAACCAGCCCACAGGAAAGAACTACTGAGACTCAAGATACAAAACGCCAGAGAGGAAAGCGCAGTCTTCCGAGCTCCGGGTGCTTCCAGGGCAGCTGGAGCTCACAGGTGACGCCATCATTAGGCACAGGGACCCTGGTGCCCGTGGCTCACTTGGGAGAGTGTGGTGCTGATAACTCCAAGGCCACGGGTTCGGATCCCATATGGGGATGGCCGGGTAGCTCACTTGGGAGAGCGTGGTGCTGACAACACCAAGTCAAGGGTTAAGATCCCCTTACCAGTCATCTTTTAAAAAATAAAAATAAAAATAAATAAAATAAAATAAAAAATAAAAGGACACAGCATTTCTCTGAGTTTCTTCTTCTTCTTTTTTTTTTTTTAAAAGATGACCGGTAAGGGGATCTTAACCCTTGACTTGGTGTTGTCAGCACCACGCTCACCCAGTGAGCGAACTGGCCATCCCTATATGGGATCCGAACCCGTGGCCCTGGTGCTATCAGCACCGCACTCTCCTGAGTGAGCCACAGGCCGGCACTGAGTTTCTTCTTTTCCCATGGTTATTTGATATTTTGGACCTTGGTTATGGGGCAAGATGACATTATTTGCATGAATGTCAAGTTGTTTTCCAGCCAGCCTGGAGCTGCAGACTTGCATGCACTACTCAGACCCTGAGATAATAGCAAAGCTGGGAGCAAAAGCCAGATGGAGTCTTGGTGAGACCTTGCACCTGAGACCCTGCATGAAGCCCTTGCTGCTAATGTCCCCACCGTCCTGTTTTTCATTTCCTATGTTCCATTCCCTTAGTCCCCTCTTTAAAAACCCCTCAACAAACCTGAGTCTTTGAGACCCCCCAAATTATTTGTTGTTTACATGAAATTTAAATTTAACTGGTGTCCTGCATTTTTATTTTCTAAATATGGTAACCCTATGTGTGGCTCCAGCATGGGCTATGGATGGCCTCAGCCCTTAGGATTCTAACACTTGCACAGTACCTTTTAAACAAATGAAACTACATCCAGTTCTTGGGTCTCCAGACTTTCCATAGACTATTCCCCGCTCTGATTCACTGGAAAATTCTAACTCATTCTTCAAAACCAAGGTCAACTGGCTTCTATCACCCCAGCCACGGATGGCCATCCCCTCCTGTGATCTTCCTGTGTATACATCTTGTTCATACCTTTTTTATTGCACACTCCACAATGTCTTAATTAATTATTGTGGTTGAATCAATATGAACTAAGGTTGCATGTGTGAATTAATAAATAAATGAATAAACTACTATTAAGATAGTGAATATATTCTTCTCAATTTCATATCTACTTGTTTGCCATTTTTTTTTTTTTTTTTTTTTTTTTGGCAGCTGGCTGGTATGGGAATCCGAACCCTTGACCTTGGTGTTGACCTTGGTGTCAGAAGGGCATGCTCTTTGTGTCCACTTTTCAATTAGGGGTAACAGGAAGCTTGCTGAAATACAAACACACAAGTGAAGAAACCAGAAATCGGGCCAGCCCGTGGCTCACTTGGGAGAGTGCGGTGCTGATAACACCAAGGCCCCAGGTTCGGATCCCATATAGGGATGGCCGGTTCGCTCACTGGCTGAGCGTGGTGCTCACAACACCAAGTCAAGGGTTAAGATCCCCTTACCGGTCATCTTTTTATTTTTTTTTATTTTATTTTTTTTTGTCTTTTTTCGTGTCCGGCAACGGATCACAACCCTCAGTGTCACGCCCGTACCGGACCAGGGACCGGCAACAGGATCGCAACCCTTGGTGTTGCGCCCGCACCTCGCTCAGCCAGTGAGCGGGAACTGGTCTGTGTGTGGGATCCGAACCCTCGGCGGGAGCGCGCCGCAGCACTCCCAAGCGGCGCACTGTAGCAGTGCACCACCGGGCTGGCCCAACTGGTCATCTTTAAAAAAAAAAAAAAAAAAAAAACGGAAATCAAGGAACATAACCTAACTGCCTGGCTCATCACTTGGGACTCTACTCTTTAAACTAAAAGCTACAGACAGATTTTACTTACGTTTTATGGAATTTCCTCGAGTTCACCCATTTTAGTGAATGGCGCTTCAGCATGTGGCTTTTCATTTATTGCACACCGAGTTACTTGAGTCTTAGCTGAAGCAAGCTTAACAGTCCTCAGACAAAACCCTGAGATTTCCTATTCTCACTAGTCTTCTTCCACGGATGTTCCCAATTCACCTAAGAAAACTAAACTCCCTGGTTTTTGCCCAACAAAGACATAGGTGTTTACATATGTCTCTGCAGGGCAAATTTTGCTGGGCATAGCTTGCAAAATTTCCAGCAATAAAAGCAGAAGTTTTAGGTTGCAAAAACCAGACGTATTTATATGGATGTGGGACTGAATGGGCTTCTGGAAATTTTTCTGAATCCCAGTGTCATTTTTAGCATCTTTTAGAGACACAAAATAATTTTAACGTGATGGCACAGAAATGGGTTCTGTGCAGCGAAGTCTGGGATGACAGTTTCCCCTGCATGTAACTAGGGGTGCAGCTGACAGCTGCTGAGCCTCAGCAAGCGTTGTGAATTTCAAAACAGCTTCATCTAGAGCAAGGTCAAAGACCCTTTTCTGCAAAGGTCCAGATGGTCAATATCTTAGGCTGTATGGTGTCTGACACAACTTGTCAAGTCTGCCATTGTCTTTGGAAAGCAACCAGAAACAACCCGTAAATGAATGGGTGTGGCTGACTGTGTTCCTGTAAAACTTTATGTATGGACATTAACATTTGAATTTAAAATAATTTTCATGTGTCCAGAAATATTATTCTTCTTTAGGTTTTTCCCAATTATTCAAAAATTTAAGTAACATTCTTGGCTTCTGAGCTGTACAAAAAACCAGGTGGAGGCTGGGTGTGGCCCTTAAGCCACCATTTGCTGACCCTGGCTGGATCAATGGCTCCAAAATGCCATCAGCATCCCTTGAAGGGCTTATTAAACAAGATTGCATGGTGCTGATAACACCAAGGTCAAGAATTCAGATCCGCATACCTGCCAGCCACCAAAACAAAACAAACAAACAAAAACGAGATTGCTGGGCACCACCTTAAGGGTTTCTGAGTCAGGAAGCCTGGGTTGTGGGCCGGCCTGTGGCTCACTTGGGAGAGTGCGGTGCTGATAATACCAAAGCCATGGGTTCAGATCTTTAAAAAAAAAAAAAAAAGAAAGAAAGCCTGGGCTGTGACAAATTCCCAGGTGATCTGTTGCTGCAAGTCTGACCACCACACTTGGAGAACCACTGGCCTAGAACTCTGTAAAGGCTGCTGTCTTGTTCCTTTTAAGAGCTTGAGGTTTTGAATCTGATGACAGTCACTGTTGAGGGACTTACAGGCTCTAACCATCCTGAACCAGCAGTGGCTGTGGTATGGGGAATCAGGGCCTAGCCCCATCAGTGGTGTCTCGGGGTGGGAGGGAGGCAAGACAAAAAGTATTCACATCCAGGCCAAGCAGAGGGTCCGAAAGAGTGAGGCACAGATTCTGGGGCAGCCTTAGTCTCCTAGGAGTGCCAGTGAGGGACCACCTCATCCCGGCCTGGGTTGGGGTCTGGGCTCTGGGTTCAAGGCAGCCCAGCGCCAACACACTGGTGTGGCAGGAAGAAGGCCTTGTAAAGGAGGAAGTCTGGGACGTGTGGGGGGCCAGGGCCTGAACTCCCCTGATCTCTAAGGAAACTTTCTTCACCAATGACAAGAGAAACCAGGGTTGTAAAAGCAGAATCTACATAGGTTTGGGGAAGGGGTGGGGATTGTTTTTAAAATTGTGTTTGGGGGGCCGGCCCGTGGCTCACTCGGTAGAGTGCGGTGCTGATAACACCAAGGCCCCGGGTTCGGATCCTATATAGGGATGGCCGGTTTGCTCACTGGCTGAGCGTGGTGCTGACAACCCCAGGCCAAGGGTTGAGATCCCCTTACCGGTCATCTTTTAAAAAAAAAAAAAAAAAAATTGTGTTTGGGGCCAGCCCATGGCTCACTCAGGAGAGCGTGGTGCTCATAACACCAAGGCCCCAGGTTCGGATCCCATATAGGGATGGCTGGTTTGCTCACTGGGTGAGCGTGGTGCTGACAACACCAAGTCAAGGGTTACAATCCCCTTACCGGTCATCTTTTAAAAAAAGTAAAAATAAAAAATAAAATTATGTTTGATGTATGATTTACTTGTTGTTATTTCTTGTCACCAAAGTGTCTTCATGGTGTTTTGGGATTCAGGGTGCTGTGTGTCTGAGTCTTGGCGCTGCCACATGGTTATGTGACCTCACCAATCCCGCTGTGATCTAGACTCACTTTACCACTGTTGGGGGAGGAAAAACCTTTCTCTACTCTCTTAGGTTTAGTACCTGGGAGGGCCGGCCAGTTGGCTCGGTTGGTTAATGTGGAAAAATAGGCTAAGCGGTTCATTTTCAAGAATAGCTTAACAAGGGTTGTTTGACTAACGTGTGCTGTGATAACCCCTAAAAGTTCACTTTCCCGAGGGTGACTTCTCAAGATGGAGGCTGGTCACCATGTTCTTTTTAGTTCCTGGTTCTTCTTCCTCCTCAGGACTTCTGGGGGCCTTTTTTGTGGACTTGCCCTGAGCCCACCCCTTCCGCCAAGGGGACAATAAATGCCTCATAAGGAAGTAATAAAACTTAGGTGACATTCAGGAAGATTGTATACCCCATAGTACTCAGCCAATGAGGAACTGGGGGAGAGACTTGTGCACTAGGGAATAAAATGGTCGATGTAACTGTTTCCTGTGTGCCTGCCCAACAGATACCCGATCTTGCAAGACCACCACTAAAGTCTCGCTTCACCATACCTCGTGTCTTCATGTGCATCCTTTGGCATTGAATGGGTAAGGGCGTTTCTCACAGTTAGACCATGTTGTTATAACACCAAAGTCAAAGGGTTCAGAGATCCCTGTACTAGCCAGCCACCAAAAATATATATATATATATATATATATATATATTGGGAGGTGCTGGCTGGTTAGCTGAGTTAGTTAGAGCGCAGCCTTATACCACCAAGGTCATGGGTTCAGATCCCCATACTGGCCAGCTGCCAAAACATATATATTACCTGGGGGCCTGCAAATAAAACCAACAAAAGAAAATTAACAGGAGAAAAAGCACATGACTTATTATTTACATGCATGGAAATTCAAGATAAAGATTTGAAACTCCAAGAAGTAGGTTTATATATCGTTTTAACATGGAAAGGAGTTTGGGCTTCAAAGATCAGTAAATCATGGAGAAGTGACTAGGAATAAGTGGGGGAACTAATGAAAACAAGGGTTATCCTCCTAAGGTCTGTTTATGTAAGCTCATCTAAGTGTTGACTCTCTCCCTCCTGTAATGAGTGTCTCTTCTCTTCCTGGTAGGGAGGAGACACTGTCACCAAGGATTGATGCCCTGCTTTTAGGCAGGTAAAGGGGGACAGAGAACTCCTGCATCTGTTGATTGTCAATTGCCTTTGACTCAAAATAATCCTTAAGCTAAAGAGGCAAATTTTGGGGCAGCATATCCCAGTCCCCATCACTACCAACATCAATGTTTGGGAGCCACCTGCTGGCATGAGAATTGTGTTTTCCCCACTTACTCTGTGACTTTGGTAAAGGT
Source organism: Galeopterus variegatus (assembly GCF_000696425.1). NCBI lineage: Eukaryota > Metazoa > Chordata > Mammalia > Dermoptera > Cynocephalidae > Galeopterus > Galeopterus variegatus. Next base: position 45,928 of record NW_007727768.1, on the reverse strand, counting down.
ACTTAAAATTCTCTGTGTCTCAGGACCTCATCTATAAGAATGGAGATTAAAAATAGCATCTACTTCATATACTTAATGGAGATTTAATGAGTTAATGCATGTAGCAAGCTTAAAATAACGCTTGGAGGGCTGGCCCGGGGCTCACTTGGGAGAGCGTGGTCCTGACAACACCAAGTAAGGGTTAAGATCCCCTTACGGGTCATCTTTTTAAAAAGAAAAATTAAAAAAATAATAATAATAATGCTTGGCCCAGATTAAGCACTAAATAGGCATTAGCCACTATTGTTAGGCAGGTCATGTGTGCTGGGTTTCTGTACATATAACTGACTCATGCGGCTGTTTTAAATGGAAGCTACCGGGCCGGCCTGTGGCTCACTCGGGAGAGTGCGGTGCTGATAACACCAAGGCCACAGGTTCGGATCCCATATAGGGATGGCCAGTTGGCTCAATGGCTGTGCGTGGTGCTGACAACACCAAGCCAAGGGTTGAGATCCCCTTACCGGTCATCTTTTGTAAATGAATGAATGAATGAATAAATAAATAAATGGAAGCTATCTTTATTTTCTATTAGTTCTTTTTTTTTTATTATTCCACCTTTGTCCCTTCAAAGAATGTGGCAGTAAGACTCAGCAGAAAGAATTTGGGACTTTGACAGTAGCCTGAGAGATATGAATCCAGTCAGGTCACTCCTCAGGATGGAGTCCTTTGGGGTCTGCACTGCTCTGACATGAAAACTCATATACCCAAAGGAAATGAAATCAGTATTGCAAAGAGAGATCTGCGCTGCCATGTTCAGGGCAACGTTATTCACAGTAGCCAAGATAAGGAAACAACGTAAGTGTCCACAGACAAATGACTACATCGAGAAAATATGGTGCATATGTACATACAATGGAATATCATTCGGCCTTTAAAAAGAAGATCCTGCCATGCTGTTGTAGATGAACCTGGAGTCCATAGTGCTAAGTGAAATAAGTCAGACCCAGAAATAAAAAGACGGCATGATTTCTCTTATACGTGGCATCTAAAATAAGTTGGGTACTAGCCAGCCACCAAAAAACCCCCCAAAATTAAATAAGTTGAATACATGGAAAAAGAATAGAACAGTGGTTTCCAGAGGTGAGGGTGGGGTTGGGTGGAGGGAAGGGACGGGCAGATAAAAGTCCAAGGGTAGAAAGTCGCAGTTATGTAGGATAAATAGGTCTATAGGTCTCATGCACAATCGTAACGACTATCGTTAATCATGCTGTATTGTATACCAAAAATTTGCCAGGAGAGCAGACTTTCCACACGCACCAAGAAAGTAACTATGTGAGGTGACGGACATGTTGATGGGCTTGATTGCAATCATCCTTTAACTGTACATGTATATGAAAACATCACGTTGTATACCTTCAATACACACAAGCTTTACAAACAGCTCAAATCTGTGACTCCGGCTATAGGGCCAGCTGTGGCCTGTCTCCATCCTCTTCCTGGGCTCATGTTATGCCACTTTCTTCTATGCTCACAACATGAGGCTCATTCTGTCCAGTCTCTCTTTCTTCCTCTGCCCCAAGCTCTCTCTCAGTCCTTATCACCGTTGTAGATTCATTCCCATTCGTGAGTTGTTGGTTTTACCTCTGTTTCTTCCACCAGACTAACCCCAACAAGTGCATGTGCTGGGTATTTATCAACCCTGAGCACCGAGCATCTGGCACAGATTCTTGCACTCTACAGGCATCTGGAAAATACATGTGGAATTAATGAAAGAATGTTAGTGACCAAGGAAGTCATTGACGATGTCCCATGTTGCAGGACTTATTGGAGTCACGCAGTTGGTACTTTACTGAGAAGGTGTCGGCAAGCTACTTTTACCAACAGCTGCATTTGCTAAGTGCCTGCTGTTCACTCAACAAGCATTGACTGAGCACCTATGGTGGGCAGCACCCTGAGCTTGTCACTGGTCAGAGCAATGGACACACATCCAGAAAGCCCTTCCTCATAAAGCATCTGGCACGGATAGTCTATTTTGTTGTAACTTAGTGTTTCAAACCTAGAGATAAATTTCAATATTAATACAAGGAACTCCAACATGCCCTTTACCAAGATGCACTAATTGATTTCATTTTGCCCTATTTTGAGAGGCCATTTTTCTTTTAATGTTAAACTTTAATAAAACAAGCTTAGAGAAAGTTTTTAAAGAAGAATTTGGAGGTTCAAATGAGTTTGCAAGCGCCGGCCCGTGGCTCATTTAGGAGAGTGCGGTGCTGATAACACCAAGGCCACGGGTTCGGATCCCACATAGGGATGGCCGGTTCGCTCACTGGCTGAGCGTGGTGCTGACAACACCAAGCCAAGGGTTAAGATCCCCTTACCGGTCATCCTTTAAAAAAAAAAAAAAAAGAATGAGTTTGCAATATTTAGTACCATGGCCAGCTGCCGTGGAATGTATTATTCATACAATTCCTTTCCCTCGTACTCATGAGTCACTGAGCTGACTATATGGCCTATAAAATGTGGTGACTGCACCCTCAGTGTGGGGTTAAGGGAATGAATTAATGACAGTGGAGTATGTTTAAATAATATCTGATGAAAGACATCATGCAAAAATAAAATTGATTTACTCCTTTTTCCCTCCTCTTACAGCCAACAGCTGTGACCGATCTTGTTTTTACCTGGATGGGCAGACATTCTCCCTCGCCTGGTTTCCATTTCCCTCCTGGTGGGATCGTGCCCTCACTCCCTCCACCCGCAGCCCAGCTCCCAATAGTCATATGTGCGAGTATCCAGCTGCCTCTACAATGGCATCATCTGGGAACCCCAGTTGCCATGGTGGCACCAGAGGTTCGGAGGGTGTGTTTTCCTCCATGAAGAGTTTTTTGCATTCCCCATCTCAGCAGTTAAGCATTCTGAGCTGACTGACAATTCAGATGCCTCTTAGTTAATATCTGTGTCACGTGGAGCTCTTCTAACTTTCCTAGTTACTTTTCACCCAACACTTTATCTAATCCAGGGGTGCCATGTGCACACTTCCGGAGGTTTCTATTCTCATCATAGTCAGTGGAAGTAAAGCCCCCCAGAGTTGTGCAGTCCACTTTCCTGCTTGTCACACACCGATGCCCTATCAAGCCCCACCCCACCTGCAATGGATTGAGATATTTTCAGACAATTCGGATTCACCCATTTAGGTTTTTAAAATCTGTTAGACCTTGTGACGTGTATTGGACAACAACTTGGGATCTCTAAACCCTAAGAAGTCAAGTTAAATGGTCTACAATTGCAGAGGAAAACTATATCCTATTTCAAGAAGGCTCCGGGCATCTTGGTGAGAGGCAAAAGGCATTTGCAATTGATCATTTGGTTCATTTTCCTGAGAATAGTTGAGCTTTGAACGTGTTAATGCTCTCCAGACAGAGGCCACTGGAAACACACCTGTAGCTAAACAAGGTGGGTTTATTACCCATTACAGTGAGAGAACGCACACTTGGGGAGCCATGGGTGTCCCAGCAAGTGGGTGACAGAAAAGGGTTGTGGGGTTTGGGCTTGTATTGGGTGATTTTGAGAGAGCTTTGGGAAGCAGGGCTCTGTTCTTAATTGGATGCTGTCAGGAAGCAGGATTAATTCTATAATTAGGAGTCTTAAAACTTATCTATAAAACAGGAAGAATGAAGCAAAGCTAAAGCTTCAATTGATCTAAGCCAGTATGGGGACTTGTAGTAGTCCGTTTATGACGCTTATAACAAAATACACGGAACTAGGTAGTGTATAAAGAAAATTTATTTTCTTTTTGAATTTTATTGCTTACAGTTTCTGAGGCTGGGAAGTCCAAAGTGCATCTGGTGGTGGTGACAGGGCCCCAGGGGTCTCACATTGCAAGATGGTGGAAGCAGAGAGGAAGACCAACCTCCTCGTTCACTGCATCTGGTGGTGGTGACAGGGACCCAGGGGTCTCACATTGCAAGATGGTGGAAGCAGAGAGAAAGACCAACCTCCTCGTTCACTGTCCTTTTAAAGCCCTCAGAGCCACGCCCCTGACCACCATTATTAACCCATTCACTACTGCATGGTCCTACAATCCAATCACCTCTTCAAGGCCCCACCTTCTAATTACTGTAATAGGATTTCCCGCCCTCTTAACAGTCACAGTGGGGGCCAAGTTCCTAATACATAAATCTTGGGGGACACAGTCCAAGCTTCAGTGAGTTTTGGGGGGATGTAATTCAATCCACTACAGGGCTTTTTGGTCATTTTGTGGCTTAGACATGTTCTTGTTTTTGTCTGTGTTCAGACGCGATCAGGGAGTCGTCTTGTTTTTGTCTCGATCCCTCAGGATGGTCGCAGGGTGGCCTCGTCTGCTGGCGATGTGCTGTGAAAGTGGCTGTGTCCCTTCAGCAGGAGGACATGGTGACATACCTGAGTACCAGGCCAGCAACTCCAGGAGGCCAGAGGACGTGCTCTTCTCTTAGACAGAAATTTCAGAATTCAAAAAGTAGCAAAGGGGCTGGCGGTGAACTCGATTGTTTAGAGCAGGGTGTTATAACACCAAGGTCAAGGGTTCGGATCCCCTACCAGCCAGCTGCTAAAAACAAAAAACAAAAAATGACCACAGGATTTCTAAAAAATCTTTTTAGTAATTTAAAAGATAGAAATCTCATCTACTACGTTTTTGTATATCCCTATTTGATCCAGAAATACTTTGCTGTGATTGAGTTTTGCCCAGTTTTCTACTCAGCCATCTCAAGACTACAGAAAGAAGTTTTAAAATGATCGTCATGACGTTTGTCAAACTTCTCCATTAAGGGATTTACGATAAATGTTGGTCACATGTGGGATCCACGAGTAAATTTGGACAGCACCCGAAAAACTTTGGTGATGAAGTTAAAAAAAATAAAAAGATTCAGAGTCACCTTAAACTCTTCAAGGTCGGTAAGTGGGGCTTAGGAAATGAGACGGGTCATCGTGATGGCTCATGAGCAGCTCTGATAATTCCAGCCTGTTCCTTTCCCCACTCAAGAAAAAACTCAACTTATTCTAATGTAATTGTCACATAGCAGAAATGATCTGTATCATTTATTGCTTTATAAAATTGGGGAATATTAATTGAGACAAACTTTATGAGAGATCCCATCAGAGCCATGTTTCCCCAATGAGATGGAGAATGACCACATTTTTGGTCTGAACTCTCACTAGGTCGATGCCTGGAGAGGAAGGGGATTCATCCATTAAAGCACCGTCTGGGGCCGCCTCCCCTCAGTGGCCTTCCCTGTCATTTACATGCTTGGTCTTTACCTCTTTCACATTCCTTCGTACCGATCTGCTAGCATTGAGCTAACGTCCCCTACACGTCCCCCACCTCCCCAGCACACCCACCCTTCCAACCTCCAACACCAGTTTCCATCCTCCTAGGGCACAGCTTGCATGTAAGTGTGATGGAGTTAGGTGAGCTGCAGTGCTCAGAATAAAACGATGCATGGTTAAAAGCCTGGAATTTTTTCCTTTGACTGGGAGCTTCATAAGGTTGGGGACCTTTGTATCTTATGTAACTTATCAGAGACCACCTCATGAAAAGAAGGTCTTCAATGAATGCTTAACTGCATTTGCTGCTGTGGATGTAGGGGCAGTGTGGGGCAGGGGGTAGCGATCTTTACAGAGAACTAGGCTTATTTCTCTGAGACCAGATGAGAGAAATGCCTCTTCACCAGTCTTTACACTCTTCCAGCCAACGCCCATGTGGCAGTGTCACTGCTGAATTTCACAGATGGTTGATTCTGGGTCCAATATGGTGCTCTGGACGTCCTTCCTGAGCACTGCCTCCCATCTGCCTCCTCTGCTGGTCTTCACCATCATAAATGCACCACTGTAGGGCCGGCCCGTGGCTCACTTGGGAGAGTGTGGTGCTGATAACACCAAGGCCCCGGGTTCGGATCCCACATAGGGATGGCCGGTTCGCTCACTGGCTGAGCGTGGTGCTGACAACACCAAGTCAAGGGTTAAGATCCCCTTACCGGTCATCTTTTAAAAAATAAATAAATAAAATAAATGCACCACTTCCCAGAGAGTGCATGAAGTCAGAAACCTTGACCTTACACTCTTTTATTGATTTCTCTTTTCCTAGTCCCACCTCAAATCCGCCAACAAATCCTCTCAATTCCTCCTCCAAAATACTTTTTTTTTTCTTTCACAAAATACATCCTGATTTTTCCAGTTCCCCTGCCAATCTCCAGTCCAGTCTCTGTCACTTCTCTGGCCTTTGGCCACAGTTTTCTACCATTCTCCTGTGGCCACACAACAGACAATAAATCTGTTACTCACACAATCAAAAGATGAACCTTAATACCCTCCGTTACTTAAAACTCCTCCACGGCACATCTAAGCCCTTTCCCAGGCCCTCTCAGTCCTGAGAGATCTGATTCCCACCTGCCTCTCCAAACAGTTCCCATCCTGTCCGCGGCTTGTTCACTCTGCTCCAGAGCCCCTGACTTTTAGAGAGCTCTAAAGCAGGGGCCACAAACTTTGATGTCTACAGGGCAGGGCAGCTCTTGCTGGTAGTGGTCTAGTGCACGCAGGCACCCCGTTTCCAGGAGGAGGAGGCTTCTCAGACCCAGGAGATTGTGTGGGTCCATGACTGCCACTTTTTCTGATTTTTCCTAAGCCAGAAATCCAGGTTTTAAAAGAAATCACTCATGCAAAAAATGCTGGCATAGAATTCTAATTTGTTGTAAAACACCCCGTAGGCCAAAAGACACCTGTCTACGGGAACACTGCCTATGGCAGTCAAGTCTGCATATTCCAGCCTATGCCACACCAAGTTCTTTCCCACAGCTGTGATTTTGCACCTGCCATTGTTTCACCTGGAATGCATCCCTTGCTCATTGCAAGGCGCCTTCCTGTGTCTTCTAGGTCAGAGCTACTCAACGTGTGGTTCACAGACTGAGCAGCTCTGACCTAGAGCTTGCACCAAGCTTGCCAACTGTTTGTTATAGGTTTTGGCAAGAAAAGTACAAAAATTTAGAGTAAACTTTATAGCAATTTGACAGAGTAATTTTATGTCTCTTGACTATAATAAAAAACAAATTGGGGCTTGGATTTAGTGTCAAAGTCTGCAAACATTTTCTACAAAAGACCAAATAGCAAATATTTTGACTTGGAGGCCACATGGTCTTTGTCATTACTATTCAACTTTGCTGCTGCAGGGCCAAAACATATGACATTGAACTTGACATAACCGAGTGAGCATGGCTGTGAAAACTTCCTTTACAGACACTGAAATTTGTATTTCACATAATTCTCACATCATAAAATCTTCCTTTAATTTTCTTCCAACCATTTTTCAATGTTTGATGCATTCTTAGCTTATGAGCTGTGCACAAACAGGCTGTGGACTTGATGTGGTCTGCAGGCTATAGTTTGCCAACACCTGCCCTGTATAAGTTTTAAAAATTTTGCTTTTGAGGTAAGTCATTTTTATTGCATTTCACAAAAATGCTTATCTGCATCCGACTGAAAATTTTAAAAACAGAAAAACTGGTTCTTGACCACAGACAATTTAGGAAACATGGCTCTGTGTTTCAGATGTATTGCTATCTCCTTAAAAAGGCCTCAGTGGACCAATTTATAAAAGATTGGTTCAGAGGTGATGGACACACTATGCACCCTGATACGATCATTGCACACAGTATGAGTGCACCCAAATATCATCTTGTATTCCATAAATATATATAATTATCATATGTCAATTAAGAAAAATAAATTTAAAAGAAAAGGAGAGAAAAGAAAGGGAGATAGAGAGAGTACAATAGTGTTTACCAGAGGCAGGAAATGTCGTGTAGGGGTCAGGGAAGTGTTGGTAGACTGGTACAAGGTGACAAAGCTACAGTTACATAGGAAGAATAAGTTGGGTGCCCTAGGGTGACAATAGCTAATAATATTGTATTTTATACTTAGATAGCCAGAAAAAGGGATCTTGAATGTATAACCACAAAGAAATGATAAATGTTTAGGTGATAGATAGGCTAACTGCTCTGATTGGATCACTATACAATGTATTCATGTATTGAAATGACAAACTGTACCCTATAAACATGTACAATGAAAAAATAAATAATTTTATAATTCCACTAAAAAAAAAAGTAGGTTCAGGGACGGCCCGTGGCTCGGGAGAGCGTGGTGCTGACAACACCAAGTCAAGGGTTGAGATCCCCTTACCAGCCATCTTTTGAAAAAAAAAATTTTTTTTTGTTTTTCTTTAGGTGTGATAATGGTTTTGTGGCTACGTTTTGGAGTATACATACTAAAATATTTATGCAGTGTTGGAAGCACCTCATACGGTAACTCTGTGGTTTTGCTTTATTCATAGGATTATTTGTTAGATCTATGGGAAAGAACTACAAGACAGTTGGTAAAATAAAAATAAAAAATAAAATAAGGGCCGGCCTATGGCTCACTCAGTAGAGTGCAGTGCTGATAACACCAAGGCCACGGGTTCGGATCCTATATAGGGATGGCCGGTTTGCTCACTGGCTGAGCGTGGTGCTGACAACACCAAGCCAAGGGTTGAGATCCCCTTACCGGTCATCTTCTATAAAAAATAAATAAATAAATAAAATAAAATAAAATAAAATAAAATAAAATAAAGTAATTTAAAAATAAAATATTTAGGGCCGGCCCGTGGCT